>NC_056726.1:575704133-576004133 GCF_019279795.1 Protopterus annectens
CTGGACTGACCACAGAGTGCCACACTGTCCACATATAGTGGTCATATCCCTGCTGTAGTCCACAGGATCATTACTGTGCTAGAAGTGGGTCTGTAGTCTGCTGCCCCTAGGATGTATGTCCATAGGCAATGGTGCACATGTCTACAGCAGATGTGACCTCCCACACCCAACATGTCTGTTAAGACACCCCTATGACGGTGGCAACAGTCTACATATATACCCGCAATACATCCGTGATATCCCCTTGCACTACGGTGTTGGGACTATTGGTACTGAAGTAGGACTCTACTCCATGTTCTGGGCATATGGTAAACAGATATGTGTGCACATATATCCACATATCTATGTAGATATATACACATATACATATCAACATACATATATGGCCATATACATATCCACATACATATATGGGGATATATATGTACATATATACATATAAATACCACACATATACATATACACAGCACTGACTTCAACAAGTGGCTAAGCATCTGATGTCATTCAAGGGAATCCGTTATCTGTCTGCCTGGGGTGACATCATGTACAAACCACGATGCTCTGGCAGAAACGGATTGCATGTGTTGCCCCTGGGATTCAGGTTACTGGCTACAGCTCTTGGCACCCCCATAGTGCCTTATCTAGGCAAGGTTCAAAGGACAAAACCACCACTGCAACAGATACAAGCATACAAAACTGACGGTAATGCGACTCAATGTTAGAAGTCTAAACCTAAACAGGCGGTCTCTTGAGCCACACATACAAATGGGGAACATTGATATTTGTGCAGTAACTGGGACCTGGTGCAATGCTCTAGAGAGCATACCTGTAATACCTGCCTACAACCCTTATCACACATGTCAGGCAACAAACCAAGACCACAACACTACAGGTGGAGGAGTGTCCATATTCACCAAGGTCATTCACACCTCCAGCCTAGTGTCAAACACAATGCATCTGAGAATCACCAGATGCAACTAACACTATGTAAGACTACAATCCACATTGTAGCTGCCTACTGATCCCCTCCATGGTCCAGGCTTCTCATTACACCATTATAAACATACTGGACAATATTAAGATACAATCAAACACCATAATACTGAGTGATTCCAAATACTCGGTCATTAACTGGGAAAACAACTCGTGTACCACCACCCTTCACCAACTGTTCTGGGAACACATACGTTCCAAACCCCTGGATCAACTAATCCATTGTCCAACCAGGGTCTCCAATATCCTAGACCTGGTCATTACCAACATAGGTGTCAGATGCTGCACACCAGTGGCCACCCCTCATAGGTCAGTTCTGACCATTAGGTAATCACCGTTGACATCCACAGCCCACTCCAACCCAGCAGTAAGGAGCCTCCATGAATACTCTCTGCAAAGCCAATGCCATGTTACTCAAGTCAGATGTGACAAACCTCACGACACCCATGGAGATGGGAGGTGAAAGTGCAACTGGTGAATCCTACACTAAGGCATTGTATGGGCACATCCACTCGTGCATGAATTGTGCCCTCCCACATAGAACCGAAACATTGTCCTCCAAATAAGGAAGCCAATCTTGTGCTCCACTGCCATGAACAGTCTATACAACAGAAGGGAGACACTGTTGCAGTTAAAATGATAATCCCAAAACCGAAACTGCTCCCTTACCAGCCTCAGTAAGAAGCTGCTATCCCTCAAAATCTGCCACAGCTTGTTACATAAATATAATTGCCATAGATTCCAAAGACAACCACAAGGCATTCTATAGTTATGTCCAGGATCTATACCACAATGATCAGAATTGTTCTGTGCTACAACAGATTGGCATTAAATATACTGATTCAAAGGAGTGTTCCAATATCCGGGCAGACCAATTTAGTGCCACATTCAGCCTCCCTCCCCCCTAAAGGGCACATCTCAGTAACAAAAGGTTGCCAAATTCCAGTAATCATGGCCACACAGGTGGAAACCACCAACTCCACTACTAGGAATACAACATCCATGGGACCAGATGACATCCTGGGCTGTGTAGCACATGAACTACTACATAACCCTGCATCTCACCTAAGTGCCATGTGTAATCATAGCCTCACCTCAGGCTTCTATCCCACTGAGTGGCGCACAGCTACAGTTATCACACTCCACAAGGGGTATCCACCTTGGATCCCGGGAACTACCGTTTCATCAGTCTGATGAGCCTAATCTGCAAGGGCATGGAATGCATTATCATGCAACTTATTAACAAAGACATTGGCAACCAGTAAACACTGGACCCCACCCTGGTTAGGCTTGTGCAGGGCCAATCTTGTCTCCTGAACCTGTTTGACTACTTTGATTCCATCTCCAGAGCTGTGGAGGAGGGTAAGGCAGTGCACACAGCCTATCTGGACTTCGCCAAGGCCTTCAACAACATCGCCCACTCTAGAGACATAATTAAACTTGCAAAGCTGGCCATAAACACCTGTATCACCCAATAGGTTGCCAACTGACGTACCAATGGAACCCAGACTATAAACGTATCCATGTCCGATCCCTGCTCCAGACAATTGACAATTGGAGTACATCAGGGTTGGTCCTGGCACAGCTCTTGTTTGGCATCTACTTCCCTGAAGTACAGGCCAACACTACGAAACTCTGGCTAAAAAAGTTCACAGATGACTGCAAATTGGGAGCCATTACTGGATCCCCAAATGATGTGGATATTCTACAACATGGCTTTACAGAAACAGATGCTTGGTGCCAAAGCCATGGGCTCAAGCTTAATGCCAAGTAATGTATAGTTATCCCCTTTGGACATACCATGCACCCATGAATTACCACATAGGTGGCAGTACACTAAACACCGAAAGTGTGCTGACAGACATAGGGACACAGGTGGACAGTGGTCTCACCTTCATTAACCATATAGCCACAACAGTAAGGAAATCCTTCTATGTGGCACACCTCATCACTGAGGGCTTTACATCCAGAGAAAATGGGGTAATTGTTCCACTGTAGTCATCCCTCATTACACCATGTATAGAGTACAATGCCCCATTTGGTATGTACTTTGCAAGACATCTGCGACAGCTGGGAAGGCAGTGGAAATACCTCACTATAAGAATCACAGGCATCAAACAGATGGCCTATGCTGACCGTCTAGACATCCTCCAGCTATAGTCTGTGGCATATTGTCTACACAGAGGCTATCTCTGGGTCACATACAAGGCTATGTAAAACCCTGGGAAATGACATCTGTAATATGTGTATGTACTGCCATGTACAGTACATGTGTCTATGTGCTCTCATTACAGTAGCAAAGGGTATTGAGTGTCATGTCTGGGACACACAAGTATATGAGGCCTGCACAGCACTGTTATCCATGTGAATGTGTGACATGCAAGGGTAGCAACCCAGGGTACATGCTGTCACACAGGCATGCAGTGTAACATGGCATTACTACTGTCGACATTGCTGTCCCAGGGAAGGGTGCAGTGCTAACATTACTACTGACAACAAGCACACTTGCGGGCATAGCTGCACTCTGAGGGCTCACTGTTGTGTTCCTGGTGTGTGGGCTGTGTCACCGTATATATCCCCTATTGGATAATATTATTCAGACATGTGGAATGTAACTGTAGAGTATCGTCGGTACAGCACATGTTAGTGAGGGCTTACAACATGTAGTAATGGCATACTTATTGTTGTCAAACATCCATCTGTTGACACATTCTTCCTACTGCATAGCTATTCACCAAACTGGTGTCTGTCAGTCCCTCTACAGATGTTCAGATGGCAGGTCTCCAGCTGGGATATGTGCAGACAACCTATGCTTGATTGACACTGACATGTGTGGCCAGCTGTGTACTACCTGTCACATATAGGAGACATCACCCTGTATGGGTCACATGCCATGGGTACCTACACTACACTACCACAGTCAACTGAACATGTTTGGGTACAGGTCTCCATCACAGACACTAACCATGTGTTGTAAGACATGTTGCATACATGTCAATTGGATCACCTTGATGGCCATGTGTAGAAGGCACCCAGAGGATTGGCTGATGCATGTCACTCTCACCCTGCCAGTCACTAACATGGTGTCTGTCGATAGATTGCCTGCTGGCACATGGCAGATGGCATGATACCAATGTACACACACCCCCTACATATCCAGTCCCTCCATGGACAACAGCCAGGTACACAGCTATGACCACCTGCAGCAATGCACCACAGTATTGACACGTGTACATGTGCATTACTGAGGATAGTATTGTTTGTGTGTTAGTACACCTGTAGTTGGAAATTCCATGACAGCCTTTACAACCAGCACCACTCCCATTGCCATAGTCAGATGTGGCCGCTGCTGTATTGGACATGACATGTAGCCTGTTACACTCCTCTCTTTAACAGCTACATGTGTCTTGCAGTACCAGCACAACAGTTTTGTACAAATGAGTTGGTAGGCATGGGAATCCCATTGAGGTCTGCCACGTGTGTGTATGTGTGCATGTCTGCATATCTGTAGGGTACACCATTCCAAGCCCACATACTCCTATTACAATACACAGTGCCACACAGTAGTACAGATATTGTTGTTGTCGCCCATAGGCGTGGCATCACAATGCAACCCCCTACTATGCCTGTGGCATGTGCATTACATGCATAACCCTGTGGTACCACTGTTGTGATATGCAATGGGTTGTATTGGCGTTGTGGGCAATGTGTGATAGTGGGTATGTCAGAGTATCAAGATGGGTTCCAGTGAGTACAATATCCATTGGGGGATGTGGATGCAGTGTACAGTCATTACACCATGGTACACCTGGTATATGGCCCACATACCACTCTCTGGTGACCACTGTCACCATCACCCATATAGGTAACTGATAACAGGATGCAGCCCAGTTACACATGTGCTGTGTGCAGCCTACCTGTAACACATTGGACACACAGACTAGTTAGTTAGCAACAATACACCCAGGTCTTTAAGATGTGTGTCTGCCTGTTATGTGTCAGTCAATGTGTATATGATGGTATGACACACTATGTATTCTCCATATACAAACATTAAATCTCCCATTACCATATTGTACATGCCTGTGGATGTTCTGCATGTAACATGTGACCTGGTACACACCTCACCCTGAACATGGTGTTGTGTGTGCAATGAAAGACACATAGTTCAGTAGCAGTACATACCTAGATATGGGGTCTAGACACAGTGTTGCCAAGTAAGGATGTGTGTGTATGTGGATGGGTTGACATAAGGGTGCAGATTATACAGGTACCAGCAGGCCACCGGTCAATGTTGCACTGGCAATAACTGTTATACAAACCTGTGACATATGTGAAACTGTACACCAGATATGTCACAGCAATGGTGTCACCACAGTGATATACCCTTGTGGAATATGACTGCAGACCATCCTCCTGCTGACACATGTACACCTATAACACAAATGGATAACATTATGGAGATAACAATCAGTGTTAATAACAGCTAAAATGCATCATAGCTACATGGCTACACTACCTGATATGTATGCATTACACATTACCCCTGACAACATCTTACACTGCAGTAAATTGCAGTACTCTATTACAGTCACCGTGTGCATCAGAACCATATTAGTCTGCCCCTGCATCGATGTTATGGATGACAGGGATGTGGCACAGGTATCATCATATGCACAGGGTGTGTTGCTGGTGTGCCAGAGGCCGAAGGTGGTCCATACATGTGTCACCATGTGTGTGGGTGAGGGGTTTGGTTCATTGATTGTGGCATGGTGATATGGTGTGTGTCGGTATGGGGTCGCCCTAGGTCTGGTTGCATAGTGTGTGGGTATGCATGCACACAGTTCTGCCATGTGGCTGTCCTATATGGGTGTTGTTGGACAGCTACAGTCCATACCTGGCAGGGTGTGCAGTTCACTGCCTTGGGCCATGGACATGCTGACCGTGCCTGCCAGGGGTTCCATGGGCATGTGTAGGTACAGACATTGAGGTGCTACTCTTCCCTAATGATGACAGATGTCCGCTGGAACCATGTCCCACCTTGGACTGGCCAGGGCAACGTGCACGAGGCCTGCTGTGGTGTGGTGTGGACAGCACCTCCCGCGATGTGCTGGGGCTGGTATTGCCACTACGGGAATGGATTGGTGCCCTGGCATGTCCACGTTGACCGCCAGCTGCTGGTGTTTCTGGCCTATATCCATGTGGCCGTCACACCACTCCCACTGCATGTTCAAGCACAGACATGCCACGGTCAAGAAGGCCCACCATCTCACCCCACCATCTATCCATGACCTTGGTCTGTTCATGGAGGGCAACAGCAAGTTCATGGCAGTTGCCACTTACAGATGAGAAAGCAGACCTCTGCAGCTTCAGGCCCTTTCTGGTGTACATTTCCATACATGCCTGTGCCTCCATTACGGCCTGAAACATGCTCCTGGTGGTAACAGTTGTGGCACCTCTGCCAGGGGCATGATAACCTGCAGCCCTCCCACAAGTACCATGGTACATCTGCCAATGTAGTGCCCTGCCGGACATCCGGCTATGCCGACTGTGACCCGACACAGTTGGCATGGACACCACACTTTCCTGGTCACTGCCACCAACTGCCAACTGTTCCTCTGCTATGGCCACGTGTAATGGGGTTTGTAGGGGCACTGTAACTGTAAGCAGGCTTGGGATGGCTAGGAGGATGATGACACATGTTGGCGCAGTGTCGGCCTCTGACAACCCCATCTGTGCCTCAACAGTACCATCATCATCATCGGTGTCTGTACGGACACCTACCTAAGTTTGCATGCAGGAGGGACCTTTACCAACCTTGCCACATGTGGGGGAAACAAACACACACTTTAAGACCTGTACAGCATTGTATAACAGTACACACACACACATACTCACACTCACACACACACTCACACACACACACACTCACACACACACACACACACACACACACACACACACACACACTGACAATCCACCTTGCTACCTCCCTTTTCCTGGGTTTACAGACAGTCCCTCATTCAGTTACATATGTTCCCCATCCTGCATGGCACTTGCTAACATACATTCATTACTACTACCCATTAACATATCATTCCTCTCTATGCCTACACATGTAAGCACAGCACATGACCTGTTACTCCATCACCTCCCTGACTTGGGTGGTGTAGGTTGTACATAGCCCCACTGCTGTCATCCAGTATTACCCTGTGTATGTCCAGTCATGGTGTACATGGCCCCTATTTGGTTGGGGCTGCTACATTCACTACATATGTCACACACTGGAGACTCATACTACAGTCTTGCTCAGTCCATGCCACATCTGCTGCACAATCAACCCATCATGCGGACAACAGTAATACCTGGGTACACTCACTGATGTGCTCTGGTAATTCCCCATTGCAATAGTAGTGCTGCATACGTGGTTAGACAGTTATATATCTGCTGCTGGCAATATGATGTGTATACCTGGTATTTACTTTCCTTCCCAATGCATGTTCCATGCTACAGACCTTGTTATGTTATCAGCTGTCCTGTGTTCACATATCAGACAGGTTGTCCTGGTGCCTCATGTGTCACTCCATGTACATGTACAGCACAATCCCAAGGAGAGGTACTGCCATGTGATCAATCCCACTATTGCCTGTGCATACATGGACACCCGCACAGACACACATGTCCACACACATCTGACATGCATCAACCACACTCCACTCCACCAGATTGCACTTACAGACACAATCAACACACACACACGCACACACACACACACACACACACACACACACACACACACACACACACACCTACATGTGGGTTTGTACAACTTTTGTACACACAGTCCTCCCATTGCCCTTCTGTCAGTATGCATTACATATGGTGCTCAATAGCATGCAGTGCAACTATAGTGACTTCATGCTAGCGGCAGTATACATGTGTGTTATGCATGGGCTGTGTTGGTAGGTGATGGCCCTTCCCCTTGTTAACACTGTACCCATGTACAAAGTGTTACTGTGGACCTGTTCTGCATCCTGCCTTGTACTGTGCACCATACCTCACAGGTGTATAAACCATTGCTGCAAATTTAGTACTGTGTCAGTTATGTCAGCTCCAATGCTCACAGCTCCTATGTGTTAGAGCAACTCATACCTGGGATGATATGTGAAGAGATATTATTTATGAATGCCCGATGTCTGCTTTACAGATCACAACATCAGCAGTGCACATATGACCAGTACAAGACTATTACACTGACAACCAGCAGACCTTACCATGGCTGTGTGGGGCTTCCCTACACATGTTCCAGACCTCTGCATGGTTGCAAGGTCTACTCATGTGCACATCCCTTGGAGTGCACACACTGCTGTCCCTATTGCTGAGGGGTCAGGGTTACTTCTGCACGGTTACTTAACCTGACTTTGTACAGCTACAGCCATGAGGGTATTGTTTCACACATGTCCCTACTGTAGGCGGTGTGCCCTGCCATACTACTCATCCCTGTGGACACATTGCACATTGACAGGGTGTTAGTTATCTTGCATGTGTCTGTTGTACCCTTCTGATACCCCAACATGGTCTCTACTGTGATGCAGTGCATTTCACAGCAACAAAACATGAATGTGTACAGCATGCAGTATGGCTAGGTGTGTTAGATGTGTGCATGGAATATCCCATATCTATTACATGCCCAGTGTATTGTTATGCATGAACATAAACCATACTCACCGGCTACAGGCTACTGCCATGGTGGTATCCTGGAGGGACCTACATAAGAGTGTGAGAAAGTTGATGTCTGTGGCCACAGCTGTGGCATTCGTAAAGGGTGAGTGCAGCATTATGTTACATCAATAGTAGAATTCCACAATAATACAGCTTATGCACGACCGTTTATTACTGCTACACAGCAACAGACTATGTATATGATATCTCATATTTGCATGATGTACCTGTACAGATGCCGATGCATAGACAAGAGTGGTGTACTGATGTGCCCTGGGGCCTGACCTGCATGCTCCTCAGCCCGTGTGTTGGTGGCACCCACCACCACAATGTGCCCTGCCAAGTGTCGGTGCTGCAGGCGGGTAGGTGCCACAAAGCTGCTGAGAAGCTCCTCCACATGGGTGGAGGGGTGGATGGGCAGGTTGCCCCCCCCCTGTTGCAAGGTGGTACCCCCGTATGGCAGCTGCATGCCAATATACATGGTGAAGCAGGTTGGTGCAATGATGCTGGACCTGCTCATAGCTGCGGTTATGCAGTCCAACATCATTGACCCTGTGGACTAGATAATTCCACAGGGTGGTCCTCTTCTGCTGATCATGGGCTATCCAGCCAAACAGCTGTTCATAGTGCTGTACCAAATGTTCAATTATCACCTCTGTTTCGGCAGCACTGTATGCTGGCAAACGTGTGGGCCATGTTCCCTGGAAGACATAAAGATGGAAACAGGTCTGAGTAACTCATACAGCAGGGTTACCATAGTTCTTAATACACATCTTTGTCTCTCCCCACCATATTAGCTACAACAAACCGCTCACAGAATGCAATTGGTATGTCGGGTGCTTACCTACCATTGGGATATATGTTGTATTGTGCCAAGCTTTGTGCTATGTCTTTGTGCCATGCTTTGTGCTATGTGTTTGTAGCCATGTTGCCTGTGGGGACACTCTCTTTGCTGGCGTGTTACAGGCTATTTCACCTGCATGCCACTGTTAGTGCCACTATATTTATATATATATATATATATATATATATATATATATATATATATATATATATATATATATATATATATATATATATATATATATATATATATATATATATATGTACATATATGTGTTGCTATATCTTGTAGGTTGTTGATATACCTATATCTATTTGAGTGTCTGTGTATCTGTAGACATACATGTCTCATTCTATATCACACATATATTTATCTATATGTGGGGTGCATACAGACATCTGGTCCACATTTTGTAACTGTCTTTCATTCACAGCTGCACTGTCCTGCCTTGCTGCAACACAGGCAGGTGTCACATGTGAACACACACAGACTAACCATTAGGGTGGTATATAAGGTGAGAGATTGCTGGTAAGCCTATCATACACCTATGGCATTTGTGCATGCTACATTACACATTAACATAACTGTCCTGCAAGTGGTGTGCTCTGACACCCATGTGTCTATCATGATGGCAGTACTTCCACCACCAGCTATTGCCCACACTAACATAACACACACAGATATTATGTTTAAATCTTTGTCATTCATAGCTGATCTGCACATTTGGTGGTTATGTCCCACTGCCTACAGTATTGTCCAGAGCAGTTGTTCAGCAGAACATCATTACAGAGACAACTACAGATGGCACATATCAAACATTCCACATCATATATCCTATTAATCTCTACCACATACTACATTCAATTACATACATTTATGTTTTACATACCTTTATTTTTTTCTGATGGCTGTGATACCTTTCTTTTTTATCTGTGTGTCTCTGTCTGTCTGTCTCTCTGTGTGTGCCTGTGTCTGTCACTATCTGTCTCTCTCTCTCTCTCTCTCTCTCTCTCTCCACTAGAGTGATTGAGCTGGTTTGAAAGGATTGCAGCATGGCTTTTGTAGGTGATGCACATGATCAGGTGATGGGCTCTGCACCAATCAGTGTGCAACAGTTGCTAACTGCATGCAGCCTGCTGTGTAGTGATTCAGATAACCACTGTCAAGGCAACCCAGTACTATAAATTGCTGACTCATGTGGGCATTGTCCCTTAACCTTTCCAGTATGGAGGACATTCTTCCTGTATGTGGGCAAGCAGTGTTACAGACAGCAGGTTGCAATACCTGTTACAGCAGGACTTGTAGACACAGGCGAACTACACATTTGTATGAGGTTCCAGACCTACAGACAGAGTGAATAGTGTTGTTATGTGCATTGTATATTGCTGGTCTTGCAGTGTTTGCATGTACATAGTAGTTTAGGATGGAGTGCTGTTTGTCTGCATAGCTCTCAACTATGGGCCTATCCACATGATGGCCAGTGGATTGTCTGCTTACTTTTGCCTGTGCACAACACAGGTCTGTCCTAGATATATCACCAGCAATATGTCTGTTGTGTGCTATTAGTTCATGGCTACATCCATTTGTGTTTCTGATGTCTTATTCCTGCATAAGGGTATGTTGCATCAAATCCTGTAGCACCAGCAATTTCCAGGGTGTGTAACAGCATTATTGCAAGTATGGCCCTGTGTTCCTGCCTCTGTCCTCCACATATATGGCAGGCTTTGTCCCGCTGTGATACTGTTAGGGGTTGTTAAGTAATGGCCGATCATTATTTACTGCTAGCATTCCTGCTATCATTCCAGTCATATTATGGACTCCCACAAAATTTGTTGGTCAGGGTCCATACATGAGACAGATACATTGACATTGCCACAAGTAATAAATTTCCCCCTAGGACTTGACTACAGGGTGTAACTGGAGGCTGCTGAACTACATCTGTAATTGTTGATCGTTACTTATCTTGAAGGCAAATCCTTTGTCTACTGTTGTACTAACTGAAGGACTTGGCCTGGACAGCATAGTATGTTATACATCCACGTTGTCTGCATCTACTGTTTTGTGTGGGCCTTGCATTCATCACTGATTAAAAATTTCAAATTCTATGTGCTGTAAGTAATGGCATACATTATTGTATAGTGCACAAATAAAGGTTGTCTGTGTATGCATACCTGTGTGTCATGGCATGTCCTTTGAATTGTGAGTGGGTATATGTGTAATGTAAGTATTCTCATTTGTGGGAATGGTTGCCACACTACACATGTCACAGGTACCAGTTACAGGGCTTACGGCTGAGAGATATACTTTGCACCCAGTGCTTCCAGACTACTTCTACATATATATGGCTACTAATACCTTTTGTCTGTGTAAATGTGTATGCACCTATATATCTCATATACCTTATCTATATATATATATATATATATGTATATGTATATATATATATATATATATATATATATATATATATATATATATATATATATACCTGAACACATTTGTCAATGTATAGATGTGTGTGCATATCTATACCATTGTAATGTGTAGCCCTTCCACATTGTACATTCCCTACGGTAGCATGACGTTTCTGTATGATATGTTACAGATATTGCCTTAACATGTACAGGTGAATTGGATTGCTGTTAAAGTTTTGTAGCTGTGTTGTGGAGGGTCCTGAAGTCAAGTACTGCACGTGCTGGATATTGGATTGCACAGCATATCCATTAGGGCTGGAGGGTAACATAGCACCAATTACCTGGTGTACCTCATTTGTGCCCCCACCCCCATTAACTGTGCCTAAGGTCTGTTATGTTATAATGAGTGGTTCAGGATTTTGTTCCCATGTGGAAATGCTATACACATGTCTAGCTGTACATATGTGTGTATATATATATATATATATATATATATATATATATATATATATATATATATGTATATATATATATATATATATATATATATATATATATATATATCTATATATATATATATATATATATATATATATATTTATATACATACATATATCTGCATAATTATATACGTGAAACCCCTATATATATATATATATATATATATATATATATATATATATATATATATATATATATATATATGGAAACTACGACCCAAACTGCAGAATCCTATATAAACGCATTCTACGGACATCTCCAGGAATGCATGGATCATGCTATCCCAAACAAAACCAAGACCCAATCATCCAAAGGCAGGCATCCAGTCTGGTGGACCCCTGCCATAAATAAACTGTACAACACCACCAGGCTGAACAAGGAGAGGGTCACGGTGAGCTGCCTGTCGGGCGCTAGGATCCGCCACATAACACAAGCACTCAGGTCACTCCAAGGCAAGTACAAATATGACTCAGTCATTGTCCATGCTGGTGTGAATGACCTGAGACGTACCTCCCTGGACTACATGAAAAGAGACATAAAGGAGCTCTCTGAGAATGTAGCCTAGGCCGGTATGACCCTGACCTTGAGTAGCATCTTACCCTCACCAAGAATGATGCCACAATATGAAGACAAGATGATCAATTTCAACAATTGGCTTAAGTACTGGTGTCATTCAAAGGGGATCCAATGCCTGTCAGCTTGGGATGATATGCTTGACAAGCCACGATGCTTCGCTAGGGATGGCTTGCACCTGTCACCCCTGGGCTTTCGGATATTGGCAAAGGCTCTTGCTACCCCCATAGTGCCTTTTTTAGGCAAGGCTCAAAAGATAAACCCACCTCCATAGGTATCACAAGGGATAAGAAACTAAGAGTAATGCTACTCAACGCCAGAAGTCTAAACCTCAAGATGCACGCACTCAAAACTCTCATTAGCATGGAGAACATCGATATCTGTGCAGTAACAGAAACCTGGTTCAGGGCTCCTGAGAGCACCCCAGCACTACCAGGTTATACCTCATACCATGCTTTTCGGCCCCAAAACTTGGATCGAACCACAAAAGGAGGGGGAGTATCAATATTCATCAAAGATACCCACACCTCCAGGTTGGTGGCAAAGCACGAAGCTTCAGAGACTATCCATGTGCAACTAACAGTGGGTAATACTGCCTTCCAGTTTATAGCCTGCTACAGACCACCCTCCCAAACCCAGGAACCCCACTCGGCCTTTCTGAGAACACTGGAAAATATGAAGGTCTCTCCAAACACCATTATATTGGGCGACTTCAACTACCCAAACATAGACTGGGAGCATTACTCTAGCTCCAACACCCTAGCCCAAAGATTCCTAGAATTTATAAACTCAAATGCTATGGAACAACTTGTTACCACACCCACAAGAGGGGAAAACATACTGGACCTGATCATCACCAACATGGGGACTCTATGCTCCAGACCAGAAGTGTATCCCTCACTGGTAAGATCAGACCATAAACTAATCTCACTGGATATTCACATCCTGACTCCACCCCCTGCCCAGAAAACCACAGTGAAAAACTTCTCTAAAGCAAATTTCACACCCCTCAAAACCGAGGTGGAATCCTTCAAAGCCCCCGGGCCTGTGGAAAATACGGCCCAGACCGCAGAATCCTTTATAAACGCATTCTATGAACACCTTCAGGAATGCATGGATCATGCGATCCCAAATAAAACCAAGACCCAATCCTCCAAAGGCAGATGTCCTGTCTGGTTGTCTGGTGGACCCCAGCCATAAACAAACTATACAATAGAAGGAGGAAGCTACTAAATGATAGAGCAAAATCCCAAAAAGGGAAGGCATCACTGATCAGTATTAGCAAAAAACTATGGGCACTCATAAAATTGTCTAAGGCCAGCTTCGAGAGAAAAATTGCACAGGACACTAAGGATAATCACAAGGCTTTCTTTAGTTATGTTAGGAACCTGGGTGGTAATTCCCAGATATGCTCAGAATTAGTCCAAAATGACCTGAACCCACAGACATTGCCAACATCCTAGCTGACAGGTTCAGCGCAAACTTCTCCCCCCACTCCCCACCAAAAGGGCAAATATCTATCCCAGCAGAGTGCTGCCCCCCTGACATCTCAGATGCTCAGGTAAGAGCCGCCCTCTCCAAAGCAAAAAACACAGCATCAATGGGACCAGACAGTGTCCTGGGCTGCGTCCTACATGAACTCCAAGAAGAGCTAAACCCAAACATAAAACTACTGTTCAATCTCAGCCTTACTACAGGATATGTGCCCAAAGAGTGACGTACAGCAACAGTGGTCCCTCTCCATAAAGGTGGTGCCTCAACGGATCCTGGAAACTATCGCCCCATAAGCCTGACTAGCTTGGTCTGCAAAGCTATGGAAAGGATCATCATGGACCTCATAAATAAAGATATTGGGGACCTACAGACACTGGATCCTACCCAGTTCGGCTTTGTTAAGGGCAGATCCTGCCTCTTAAACCTGGTTGATTTCTTTGAAACAGTCACCAAGGCCATTGACGAGGGGAAGGTGGTCCACACAGCCTACCTGGACCTCGCAAAAGCCTTCGATACAATACCCCACTCGGGCATTATAGATAAGCTCACCAGCTTAAATATATACCCCTATGTCACTAGATGGATTGCAAACTGGCTCAAGGACAGAACCCACATGGTTAGAATTGCTGGAGCCATGTCAGACTCCAAACCAGTTACAAGTGGTGTCCCACAAGGCTCAGTCCTGGGACCTCTCTTGTTCGGTATATATTTCTCGGAGGTACAGCCCAACACAGATGGACTGTGGCTGACCAAGTTCGCAGATGACTGCAAACTGGGTGCCATAATCGACTCTCCAGCCAACACAAACATCCTCCAAAAGGGCCTCATAGAAACAGACAACTGGTGCCAGAGCTATGGCCTCAAGCTAAATGCCAAAAAGTGTATAGTCATCCCCTTTGGCAAAAACAAAGTGCCCACAAATTACCACATAGGTGGTAATCCATTAAGTACAGAAGAAATAATTAGGGACCTGGGGACCCAAGTTGATAGCAATCTCTCATTTGACAACCACATGGCCAAAGTGGTTAGAAAAACATTTTATATAGCCCACCTAATCATGAAGGGATTCACATCTAGATCAAGGGAGGTCATTGTGCCTCTTTACTCATCCCTCATCAGGCCCATAATTGAGTACAATGCCCTTTTTGGGATGTACCTTACCAGGCACCTGCAGCAACTGGAAAGACCCCAAAAGTACCTCACCAAGAGGATCAAAGGGCTCAAACAGATGCCATATGCTGCCCGGTTAAAGAAACTCCAGCTCTACTCAGTGGCATACCGCCTGTTCAGAGGCGATCTGTGCCTGACATATAAAGCCATGTCCAACCCGGAATTAATGGACATGCTGCACCTCAGAAAATCCAAATCCCATCGAGATACGTGCTCGAGAGACTTGAACCTCAGCACTGAAATAAATAGGACATGCTGGAGGGACAGATTCATAACCCAGAGGCTCCCTTCACTCTGGAATAAAATCCCAGTCCAGGTTAGGCAGAATCCCTCATTGACTCTATTCAAGAGGAATCTTGATGAGTGGATGGGAGATCATAGGTTTACCCCGGGTATCACTTCTGTGTCACTGTTAGACAGAGGCACAGTATACTAACCTCGAAAAAGGGCATAGCAAAATAAATTTAAAATGGGTGGCGAAAGCCAAACACATTCTGGCTAGGCTTATAAATGCCCTAGGGCAGATAGCCTAGTATGAACCTATGAACCTATGAACAGAAGGAGGAAGCTACTACATGATAGAGCAAAATCCCTAATAGGGAAGGCATCTCTGATCAGTACTAGCAAAAAATTACGATCCCTCATAAAATCCTCCAATGCCAGCTTCGAGAGAAAAATTGCACAGGACACCAAAGACAATCATAAGGCTTTTTTCAGTTATGTTAGAAACCTGGGATGCAACTCCCAGACTTGTTCTGAGTTGATTCTAAATGACAAAAAATGCACTGAACCCACAGACATCGCCAATATCCTGGCAGACAGGTTCAGTGCAAACTTCTCCACCCCCTCCCCCCCAAAAGAGCAAGTATCTATCCCAGCAGAGGGCTGTCTCCCAAACATCTCTTATGCTCAGGTGAAGGCTGCCCTCTCCAAAGCAAAAAAACACTGCTTCCATGGGACCAGATGGCGTCCCAGGTTGCTTCCTACATGAACTCCAAGAGGAACTAATCCCTCAAATAAAACAGCTATACAATCTCAGCCTCACTACAGGATATGTGCCCACAGAATGGCATACAGAAACAGTGGTTCCACTCCACAAAGGTGGAGCCTCTACGGACCCTGGAAACTATCGCCCCATAAGCCGGACTAGCTTAGTCTGCAAGGCTATGGAGAGGATCATCATGGAGCTCATAAACAAAGACATTGGGGACCTACAGACACTAGATCCTACCCAGTTCGGCTTTGTCAGGGGCAGATCCTGCCTTTTGAACCTGGTTGACTTTTTCGAAACAGTCACCAAAGCCATAGATGAAGGGAAGGTAGTCCACACAGCCTATCTGGACCTTGCAAAGGCATTTGGCACAATACCCCACTCGGGCATCATAGATAAGCTATCCAGCTTAAATATAAACCCCTATGTCACAAGATGGCTCAAAGACAGAACCCACAGAGTGAGAGTTGCTGGAGCCATGTCAGACTCGAAACCAGTCACAAGTGGCATCCCACAGGGCTCTGTCCTGGGACCACTCTTGTTCGGTATATACTTTTCCGAGGTACAGGCAAACGTGGGCGGACTATAGCTCACCAAGTTCGCAGATGACTGCAAACTGGGCGCCATAATCAACTCTCCAGCTGACACAAACATCCTTCAAAAAGGTCTCACAGAGACAGATAACTGGTGCCAGCGCCATGGTCTAAAGCTAAATGCCAAAAAATGTATAGTCATACCCTTTGGCAAAAACAATGTGCCCACAAATTACCACATAGGCGGAAACCCATTAAGTACAGAGAAAGTTATTAGGGACCTGGGGACCCAAGTTGATAGCAATCTCTCCTTTGAAAACCACATTGCCAAAGTGGTTAGAAAGACCTTGTACATAGCCCACCTCATCACGAAGGGTTTCACATCTAGATCAAGAGAGGTAATCGTGCCCCTTTATTCATCCCTCATCAGGCTCATCATAGAATACAATGCCCCTTTGGGATGTACCTTACCCGACACCTGCAGCAATTAGAAAGACCCCAAAAGTATCTCACCAAGAGGATCAAGGGTCTCAAACAGATGCCATATGCTGCTCGGTTAAAAAAACTCCAGCTCTACTCAGTTGCATACCGCCTACTTCGAGGCGATCTATGCCTGACATACAAAGCTATGTCAAATCCAGAATTAATGGACATGCTCCACCTCAGTAAATCTAAATCCCTTAGAGCCACATGCTCGAGTTACTTGAACCTCAGCACAGAAATAAATAGAACTTGCTGGAGGGACAGGTTCATAACCCAGAGGCTCCCTTTGCTCTGGAATAGAATTCCAGTTCATGTGAGGCAGAGCACCTCACTGAATCTCTTCAAGAAGAATCTCGATAGGTGGATGGGGGATCGTAGGTGTGTCCCAGGGATTACTCCCATGTCACTATTAGACAGAGGCACAGTAAACTAAACCTTAAAGGGCACAGTATACTCAAATCAAGGGGTGGCGTAAGCCATACAGAATCGGACTAGGCTTATAATTGCCTCAGGGCAGATAGCCTTGTATGAACCTATGAACCTATGAACCTATATATATCTATATATATATATATATATATATATATATATATATATATATATATACATACACTGAACATATTTATCTATGTACAATTGATGTTATATGATTATCTGTGAGTCATACATATACACACATATATATATATATATATATATATATATATATATATATATATATATATATATACACCTATAGCTGTTTATCTGTCTACATTTACAGATATATATCTGTCCATATGTCCATGCGTGTTTGTCTTATATTTTTGGCCTGTACCTCATTCTCTTGGCAATTGACATGGATGATCTTAGGACTGAAGTCAATCACTTGTGCTGACACTTTTGTGTTTCAGACTTTTCATCTCCATCAAAATATGTGTTCTAGTACATATAACTGTGTAACTAGCAACATTTTAAGTGTATTAGAACAGTATTTGACAGATATCCCTATTTGTACCCACATTTTGGCACACTTTGTCTGGAATTCTTGCATTAAGAGGTTGTGTGGTATGCTATTACTACATTTCCTGTACTGTTGACTGATTGTGCCGGATGATATGTTTTTGAAAACAAGAGGGTTATGTATATTTGTCATGGCTTACTTAAATCACTTTGTGTATGGTGTACAGTGTCCTCGGTTCGGGCCTTGCAGAGGCTGTATATTTTGTTGCTGGGCAGAACACCAGCCGTTGGATACAGAGTGATTAAGGGACATTTGAGCAGTTGTAAGCAGGTGTGCGCGGGTGTGCGCAGGTTTGCACGGAGCTAAGCAATGCTAACCTCCAGGTGCAGTTTCTTACACTCAGCTTCTACTATGCTTAATCTGTGTAGGCAATGCTTATCCCCATGCAAACACACTTAAACAGGCTTACTACTGCTTATCTATGCTTACTACTACTTATTTGTGCTTAAACCTGCTTACTAGTGCCTTATTCATTATGACACTGACACTTCACATGTGCATGTAATGCAGTACTCCAGTTCACATTTAAATGTTATTTAGTAGGTTATACAGCAAAACGATGTTCATATACAGATTTCACATGGAAAATAGAATGTACTGCAGTGGGATTCGAATTGGGAATGTGTGCTCATTAGGCGGATGCTCTGCCCTCTACAGTATTGCTGTTCTGCTTCATTTGCATATTTCTACCATAATGTCATACCCATGTTCCCTTCCCCCAGCCCCCGAGCTCCACGTACACAGCATCCATCCATTCTCCAGTTGCTAACCCAGCCATACCACACCTTCACACATTTCCCTCTCTGCATGTCTCGGTACCTCCAGTACACTGTCTCAAACCAAGTGTCTGCAGGCTCTTCATCCGTTTAGTCCACATACGTATGAGCCTTCCCTTGATCCTCCTCCGATACTGGTGGAGACATCAATGTGACCCACAACTTTTGGTTCATCCCACCAGGGACAGACCTGTCATTGTGTCAAGAGTAGACTTAGCTGGTCTACACTGTTTCTCCCACTGGTAGCATCTTGTCAGGGGTTTGAGAAGCAGCGGTTTGATCACACACCTGGCCAGCCTCATCTCCTGGGTCTGCGGAACTAAAGCCACAGATGTGACATTCTGTGCATAAAGCACGCCCACATGCCCTCACGGCATGCACCGTTTTTCATTATTCTCTTCAGTATTATGCAAGACTACTATTCTCACAGTATGATTGGACAGGCACTGTTCTTTGATGCATATAGACTGCTTAAAATAGTGAGCAATGTACACATGCTTGCTGGTATTAATGTACATACTTACATACATTTCCTATACTGTTGAATGACTGTGCTGGATGATATGTTTTTGATCACAGCAGCTGAATGTGTATCTGCCATGGCTTAGTGGTAACTCACGTAGACTATAGTGTGCAAGGTCGGGGGGGTTGCAACCTGGCAGTGCAGATTATTTTGTTAATGGCCATGACAACAGCTGTTGGCTACAGAGTGACTAAGGCACTGTAGAGCGATTGTAGGTGGGTATGTGCTGGTTTGTGCGAGGCTCAGTATTGCTGACCTCTGGTTGCGGCATCTTACACTGAGTTAGCTTCTACATTGCTTAACCAGTGTGGGCATTGCTTACCACCACCCAAACAGGCTTACACCTGCTTGCTCCCACATACCCCCTCGCTACTTCATGTATTTAGTTTCATTTGTCGATTGGGATAATCCAACTGGATGCTTGTCGATGTTCAGCAGTGGCCCAGGGAGTAGAGCTCCACAGTGAACCCCAGCTACTCATATCAATTAATACTGAGGTGTTCACATTCATAGAGAGTAACAGATGTAATATAGCTACGTACCACATTCTTCATGCTTAGTTTACATTAACATGTTGGTATTATACATGCTTAGATCAGGTTTGCATGTCAGGTATGACTGCTGACAAAGGTCAGTTTAAGGTGAAGTTGGATTCCAGTTTAACAGTTCTAGATAGGTTACACTCAGGTATTCAGGTTAGGTTTAGTTATTACATACCCGTGTGGTAGAGTAGAAGAGAATAGTGAAGGAGTAGGTAGGTAGGTAGAGGGGTGACATTGTACCTGTATAGTAGCCTGTTGGAAAAACTGGAAGGGGAGCAATAGGAAGGTTTGTCAGATGTTGGGATTTGTATGCAAGGCAGGACAAGAGGTGTCGGTTTCACTAGTTGATGTAGGGGTATATATTGTAAGTTGGGGGGATTTCGCAAGGTGGTGAGCATGTGCTGAACCAAGTTTGCTTGTGGTGTTCCTTCAAGTGTTATTTACATGTGGGACAACTGAGGTAATACATGTGGGTAGGGGGTTCCAGATTCTGCCAATATAGTTGGGGAAGAGGGTGTCACCTACGTGTAACTTTAAACATTAATAGAAATGGAACAGGGGTTGATAGGTAAGTGGTGTCCATGGGGCACAAAGAGGGAGAGATAGGGGAATTATCCAGAGATGTGCAGGAAGGCTGAAGGGAAGGTCCACAGCTGGCCATGTCTTCTACAACAACTGCTGTGCATATACACTATATCTGGAGGTTGCATTGGACACTCACACCCCTGGGTGGGGGTGTGGACTACAATAATAACTTGTGATGCCAATTAAATCGGCTTACATGCCTACAGTGAGGTGTTGCAACCATGTGTTCTTTGGTGTTATGCAGTGGGTTTTGCAACAACAAATATGGTTATACTGTACTTTGCCATGTAAAATAGACTGTGCTATAGTGGGACTCATACCAGGAATGACTGCTCGTTAAGCGGCAGCTCTGCCCAATTCTCACTATTGTTTACATCCCCGGGGCTGTCCAAATAGAACTGCTCCAGCCAACACCTGCACGCCTCAGCCCATAATTGCATACCCATAGTTCCCCCACCCACCCCTCCTCTACAGCACCCATCCTTACTCTGGGTGCAGGTCGGGTCTAACCACACCACTACACACTGCCCACTCTCCACTTCTCAGGACCCATTTCATATGCTGTCTCGACCTATGGGTCATCAGGCTTTCCCAACCTTGTAGTCCGAGTACATACATGGCCTGCCATGATAAATCATTACAGGGATGGCACACCGATCATCAACAATTTTTGGGGTGTTCCGCAAGGGACGCTCCTGTCTCTGTTGCAAGATTAGACTTGGCGGGTCCACAGTGTTCCCCCCACTGGTTGTGTTCTGCCTGTGGTTTGGGGAGCAGTTGATTGTTTACATTGTCTGTGTGTTTGTTTGTATGTTTCCCCTGTCTGGCTGGTGGGGGTAATGCTATATGTTACACGTTTGTTGATTAGGCCACTCACCCCATCGGCACCGCCTGTGAACATATGTCATTCTTAAGTGCTGTATCATATCATAGCTATATATCTGTGTATATACACACACATACACATACACACGCGCGCACACACACACACACACACACACACACACACAGATATATATATAGATATATATATATATATATATATATATATATATATATATATATAAAATATATGTATATGTATGTATATGTATATATATATATATATATATATATATATATATATATATATATATATATATATATACATATATATATATATATATATATATATATATTTATGTGTGTATATATATATATATATATATATATATATATATATATATATATGTATATATATATATCTAACGACATGTGGATGTATGGATGTCTGCATATGTATATATCTATATGTGGGTATTTATATATATGTCTGTCTATGTATGTATACATTTGTACTGCAGAGAGGGAGAGGTATATCTCTATTTAGTTATGGATATATATACGCACACACATACCTCTACATATTTAGCTACATATCCTGTAATGTAGACTGGTATTGCTGGATACTGTGTTTCATGTGCATACCGGCCAACCTTGGGTGCCACATATGCTTTGCGATACCTACAACTAATCTGTTAGTGTAAACAGAGTCATACATGAAATCTATTGTTAGTACCAGGGAAACATTCATCCCATGTGGGACAACCCAAACATTGGGTATTCAACTTTCATCTAAACCCAGAGTTACAAAGGTACCCATGGCTATGTGCATGGACTACAGTGTGTGCCAGACCTAGGATACTTGGGTCAGGACAACATACGGGATGGGTCCCGAGGGGGGGGGTGGAGGGAGGGCAATGTGTGGTGGTGTGGTAGCTACGGGCCGGTAACCAGGGTAGGGATGGTGGCTGCGTGTGTGCAGTGGGTGGGGGAGTGGAACTGTGGGTAATGAATGTATGGGTCGAGGATGGCCTGGGTTGGATGGGCCTGCACTGATCGGCCCACCTAGTGGGTGGGGGAGAGGGGAATGTGATGTCAACATGTGAAACATAACAGAAGGCTAATTTAAATCCCTATTTAAATGAACCATGTACAATGCAATGAGCTTGGTAGTGTATTGCAGGGCGGACGTGTTTGGCTGGGGGGGTATGCCAATTTGTACAAGACGTATATCGTTTGTGACATGCGATTTATGCATATCTGGCATGGCTTAGTGGTAAGTCATTTTATGTATGGTGTGCATGGTCCTGGGTTCTAACTTTGCAGGAGTTGTTTGTTTTGTTGCTAGGCAGAACACCGGCCGTTGGATGCTGTGTAATTAAGGCACTTTAATGCGGTTGTAAGTGGTTTGCTCGGAGGTAAGCACTGCTAGATTCCGGTCACAATTTCCTACACCCAGTTAGCTTCTCCTTTGCTTAATCTTTGTAGGCAGTGCTTACCCCCGCGCAAACGCACTTGCACATGCTTACTAGTGCTTACATATGCTTACTACTGCTTATCTGTGCTTACACCTGCTTACTGCTGCCTTATTCATTATGATACTGACTCTTCACATGTGCATTTCCTGCAGTACTCCAGTTCATAAAAATGTATGTTATTTAGTGGGTTTTGCAATACAAATATTGCTTATACCATGCTTTGCCGTGTAAAATAGACTGTGCTGCACTGGGACTCGAACTGGGAATGCCTGCTCATTAGGCGAACGCTCTGCCCACTACACTATTGCTGAGATACTTCATTTGCATATATCGTCCTTGTTATCCTCTTCAGCCTTTTAGTCTGCTATAACCATAGCTAAGCAATGGGCATACTCGTGCACTTACGGTTAGCTGTATTCAGAGTTTTATACAACAATACATGGGTTTCTTCTTTTAATTTTTATGTCCTGTTGCTGCTGTACACATGGGGGACTGTTGATGGGTATATGTGGAAACCTGTGAGTGGTCTCGCTCATTTATTTCCACTTTCTACTGTTCAACATTTCAGGGGCATGTTTATTCTGAGAGCTCTGCTCTCAGACACACCCCTGTACTCTTACATGCTCCGTGTAAGCCTGGGAGCTTGGGCAGTGCACCTTCATTACTATGCATTGTGTGCTGCCATCCTGCTCCTAAGCGGCTGCTTCCATGCAGGACTAGACTAGTCTTGCACAAAAGATTAGCAAATCCGGGCGGGTGTCTATGTCCAGATTTCCTGTGCTAAGAAGTTGAGAAGTATGGTTGAGAAGTAGAGAAATCTCTTAACTGATGCTGCTGTTGCCAGGGGAAAAGTCGATCCATCTCACTCTCTATCTCTCTCTCTCTCTCACACACACACACACACACACACACACACACACACACACACACACCACATACGCACGCACACACGCAAACACACACACACACACACACACACACACACACACACACACACACACGCACACACACACACACACACACACACACACATACACACACACACACACACACACACACACACACACACACACACACACACACAAACACACACACAGTCTCTTCTCTTTTATGCATGCATTTACTCACATACACAGATAGCACCATAAACACACACACACACATACACACACACACACACACACACACACACACACACACACACACACACACACACAAACATGCACACACACATGCACACTGTGAGAGAAATATGTATTCACATATATAGTAAAACATGTATTCATATATGTATTAGCATTATGCTTGCTACATTAGAAGCCTAAAAGGGTTAACACATTTATTCTGCTACAGGCTTGAAAATAATTGCATGTACTTTCTGACTTTGCTTCTTGTCAACTCAGTGAATGACCTTGTTCATACACTGTGAAACAGATGATTTTGCTAACGTTAGGAAAAGGAACAATACAGTATTCTGAAATGTTACTAGACTTAAGCAAATAACCTTGTTCATACTGCAGCTGTAGATAAGATTATAGGCTGAAATCAGAATATGCTTTATGCTCAAAGCAGGAAAGAATCACTAATTGCAACACTGAAATATGAGTGAATTGTTTCAGACCGGCAGTCAGCGAGGCCACGTTGATATCTTAGTAAACACCTGTCTTAGAACAATGCTAAGAGTTGTATTTTACTACGTCAACTTAGAGGGCAATGGCTTACAATACAGTATAATAATGCAGTATTTCCTGTATAATGTCAGACAAACTTCTGAACTGCATTTTTTTCTCCTTGTACAAGAATAAAGGAACCTTAACTGAACCTTGGCTGCATTGATCTTTGATTTTTCCTTTGACAAGTTGGTCCTTCTTTGACCGGAAGCCTCTTGGTTGACCTGGATCAGACAGGCCTGGTGGCTGAAATCCGTACGGAAGAAGTTACCGAAATGGTTCTTCTTATTTGAAAAGACCTCCGACTGAATTGTCATATAAACAGAGGCCGGCCACTTTCTGATCTGCAGCTGACGAGCAGGTTTCAATCAGACCAGGGTGATCAATTGCTGAGGCTCAGGTAAGGGGATTCTACTTTTTTCTGTTTTAGATCAGGGACTTGATTGTATTTGTTCAGTCAGGATTTTTTATGTAAACCCAGGGACAGAAAAATTGCTATCTTGTCTTTCTGTTTTAGATCAGGGACTTGATTGTATTTGTTCAGTCAGGATTTTTTATGTAAATCCAGGGACAGAAAAATTGCTATCTTGTCATAGATCAGGGAAACAGAATAAGTAGGCAGGTAGTCTGAAGGGACTATAAAATCTTCGTGGTACCACATTAAAAAACAGGAAAGGTTACGTAACATTCATAAGGTTAGGTCAAAATGGGTAATAAATGTACAAAACATCCCCAAAATCCTCTGTTAACCGAAAACACAGAATACATGCGGTCACGACATGCCGATAATGTTAAATACTACACGAAATGGGTTAATAAATATGAATTTGATGGTAAACTAGAAAAATCTTCAGAAAAAGTTGTCAGACAAATAGTAGATCCAGATTGGCACATGATCAGTGGCAACTGGAATCCCCATGACGCTGCGCTTAAGCCCCTCCCACATAACAGCGCAGAGTTAGACAACAGAGTGAAGGGTCTAACAGACCGAATTTCTGAAAAATGGAAACCTAGGGCAGACTGGACTTGCATTAATCAATGCATCCAACAAGAAGGTGAAACTGTTGATAGGTATTATGCCAGATTAATAGAATGTTTTAATAGCCATTGTGGAATGCAGGCTCCTGAAGACCAGACACAAGATTCCCCATATGAGCAGCAGTTAAAGAATGCATTTTTAAAAGGCAGTATTGCACCCATAAGTAGTTTTATTATGAAGCATATGGTAGACCATCGTACAAGCAGATTACAGTCACTGCTTGAATATGCTAGGCATGCCAAAAGGCATTTTAATAACAAAAAGAAAAAGAAAGCCCAAGTATTTGCTGTAGATGACGGAGAAGTTTATTTAGTACATTCCGGAAAGAAGGGCAAGAAGAATGCCCAGGGAAATAAACAAACTGATCAGTGATCAGAGGACTTTGAAGGGAGAAAGAAAAGGGGTGAATGTTTTAAATGCAGTAAAAAGGGACATATGGCAAAGGATTGCAAGAAAAATAAGAAGGCAGCAATGAAGGATAAGAATGAAGAGGGTGAGGACTGAATATATGGTAGTCAAGAATCACTAGATGGGAATAACGGAGAAAGGACAAATGAGAATGTGATAGAGAGAGCAGAGAATGTCATAGGAGAAATAGAGGAAGTGCAGGAAGCTACTGATAGTAAAGAAAATGAAATATTAGACTTAGCCTTGTTGAGCTTGGAGCTCTATTTGGCAGACACGAAACCAGAAGTTACACTCCTGGTAGAGAGGAGGGAAGTCAAGTTTCTGTGCAATTCAGGGGCATCATGAACCCTGGTACACCCCTCCAAACTACCAGAGAAGTCAGAGTCACATGATTACATTTTGGTGAAAGCAGCTAATGGACAGCTGTATTGGGAGCCTCTCTCCCATAATATTGCAATAAAAGATCCTGTTTCAGGATTAACCCAGAAAAGCAAAATTGTTGTTTCTGAAAAATGCCCAGTGAACCTTTTGGGCAGAGATCTTATGCAACTATTTGGCATAGCAGTAGTTCCAACCATGCAGGGTATGGAAGCACAACGACAAATGAACACTTTTGCAGTGCAATCGGAGGGTAAAACATTTTATTGGTATAGCCAGGACTTGGTTACGACCGGTCCTGGGGAAATAACTGAAGTTAGTGAATGTGGCTATCAGTAAGTTCCCCTCTCTTTGCATTGATGTACAACACCTGTTGCACTGTAATACACCAGGACCTGACAAAGAATATGAGCAAAAATTGCTTAAAAACCGTGCGAACAGATTAATATTGCGGAATCTGTACTAAGACATGAAAGGGAACAGTGTAGTTAGCTGTTCATTGCCCCAGGAGTTCTTTGCACTTTATAAATCAAATCGATTACCACATGTTAGTTTAACTAAAGACAAAGATGTGAAATGGGCAGACCTAGGAGAAAAAGTCACAAAATGGGAAAAGCAGACAGAATTAGAACTGTCAGAACAAGGAGTACATAGACAGAAATTAAATTGGAGCACACAGACACATCCAGCTGTACACTTGCAGTCAAGTGAGGGCAGCTGAGAAACACTCTTACTAGAAGAGGAAGAAAAAGCTTTATTAGACATACCAGAGACCCTCTGGTCAATAGGGAAATCAGATGTAGGACTTATTCGTACAGCAGGACCAGTTACCATCACACCAAAATCAGCCTTTAGACCACAGAAAAGGCAGTACCCCTTAAGAAAAGATGCAGAAGCAGGTATTAAACCTATCATAGCAGCTTTACTTGAGGAAGGATTACTGGTGGAATCTCCCAATTCACCATGTAGCACACTCTTATTTCCAGTTAAGAAAGCAAACGGAGAATGGCGTATGGTCCAGGATTTGCAAGCTGTAAATGACACAGTAATATCAAGGGCACCTACAGTGCCAGATCCACATACCCTATTAAATGATTTGAAGCCTCAACACAAATATTTTCCTGTGGTAGATATTAGCAATGCGTTCTTTGCAATACCAATACACCCTGACAGCCAGTATTGGTTTGCATTTACATTTCAGGGGAAGTGGTATACATATACGCGACTACCACAGGGATATTGTGAAAGTCCAATGATATTCTCACAAGAGATGGCAAGTAACTTGGCGGGGTTTACCCCACCGAAAGGTAGTCAGATTTTACTTATGTTGATGATATCCTGCTGGCAGCCCCTACCCAGCAAGATTGTAAGGAAGACACTATAACATTATTGAAATTCTTAGCCATTGAAGGACACAAAGTAAGCAAAAACAAATTGCAGCTTTGGAGAAAACAAGTTAAATACCTTGGATATGTAATATCCAAAAAGGGTAGGACATTAGATGAAGACAGGAAAATAGCAATCTTACAAGCACCAAAACCCACAACCAAGAAGGAAATGATGTCCTTTCTTGGTACGACTAATTTTTGTCGGAGCTGGATCCCAAATTATGCTTTGGAATGCGCACTGTTGAACAACCTGATCTTTCAGAAGCCTATGGCAGCACAAGATTTGATATAATGGACACCAGAAGCAGAATTAGTTTTCTGTAAACTGAAACAATTGATAGCATCCTCATTAGTCTTAGGATTACCAAACTATCATAAACGTTTTTTCCAAACTGTAGATTGTAAGCAAGGTTATATGACGTCAGTGTTGACATAACAGCATGAGAACAAGCAACGCCCCATTGCTTACTATTCATCGCAACTGGACCCAGTGGCATGGTCTTTGCCCCACTGTGTACAAGCAGTAGTTGCTGCCGCAATGGCAGTGCAGGCTTCGGCCTCAGTAGTATTATCTACTGGTAAACCGATTAATCATGCACAGTTTATTTTAGATTTGTTAAAATCAATTCAGTTACCTCAAAAAGCAGCTATTTGTAAATGCATAGCTCATACCAAGCAACAAGATAGGATTTCAAAAGGTAATGCTAGAGCTGACACAGCAAAGCAAGCAGCCTCAGAAGCATTTCTTTTGAACGAGGAATTACAACCTTCTGAGATTTTAGACTTAGAAATGTTAAAAACAATGCAGACACTTACTACACGAGCTGAGAAACAAAAGTGGGAAAGGCGAGGAGTACTCCTCAAGGAAGGACTGTTCATCTCTAAAGAGGGAAAACCAATATTTCCATCTAATTTATTTAAATATGCAGCTTTGTTGAGCCATGGACAATGCCATGTCTCAACAGGGGGGATGGTACAGTTAGTCAACCAGGTATTCACTACACACGAATTTAAAAATTATACTATAACATCTTTTTGCAGTTTTCTGTTTCAGGTAAAGAGTCGAATCAACCGTTGGAAGCGACAGTAGTCCCAGAAAACTGAATCTGGGTAACGACTACAAAACATAAACATTGGAGTTCGCCAAAGTGGGAGGGACCATACCAGGTCCTCCTGTCGACACCCACAGCAGTCAAGATTGATGAAAAATCCTCTTGGATCCATTTGATACACTGTAAACTTTGCAAAAACTTTGAGCTAGATAAAAATCTTGCTGTTCCACAAAAAGACTAAACATGACAAAATCTAGAGCAAACAGGAATGCAGAACAACCCCAGAAGTATTGCATGGTTATCCTGTTGATTGTACTGATGACAATAATCTTTTTGCTGTGGCCTATCCTTTTTTCGGCCACATCAGCTGAACTGAATAAATGTGATGAGTCACCCATAGACTGGCACCCGAACTTTATCAGGCGATTACACGTGTGTATGCTGAGACTTTTAATGTTTCAAATTGCTGGATTCGTACAGCCATACCAACAGCATACGGGGGGTTATTAATGACTGCGGTCCCCCTAGGGGTCAATGAGACCTGGGAAAACTTGGTTTATGAGACTGTACATTATAAATATTATACCAAAGCAAACAAAATGGGTACAGTTTGTAATTCAAATTATGACTCATTTCTTGAGTCCATGCAAAAGACTGTTAGGGATATACATCATAATCCTATTCTTTTTAAGCAACTGTCTATAATAGATAGGAAAATGCTTCATGCAGGGCAGCCATATCTCAGTAAAGTAACTACTAAGGTAGAGTATTGTTATTTTGTGTGTAATAAGAAAGCATATAAATGGTTACCTGAGAATTGGTCCGGCAGTTGTTTTTTGGGGTACCTGGTTCCGGCCATGCCACACACTGCAGTTTTGCCTCAGGGAAATATTCGAAACACCTGAGATGTAGCCAAGAAACCTGTCAGAAAGCCTGAGAATCCAGTGGGATGAATTGAGGTGGGCTGGAAGGACCATCATACCATTACCAAGCTGACGCACATGGACTTGATTGATGCTGTCATATTGTGGGCAGGCATATTACCAGCATATGGAGCGGCAAAATTGATTTGGGAGCTGCAAAAACTGTCCAAACTTCTCGAAGTAATGAGTAATGCAACTTTTTCTGCTCTTGAATTGATAACTGATGAACTGAATGCTATGAGAACTGTAGTACTCCAAAATCGTATGGCTCTCGACTTCACCCTAGCGGCGAGAGGTGGTGCGCTTTAATCAAAAAAGAATGTTGTGCATGTATCCCTGATTACCAGCATGAGATTAACGATCACCTTGAGGTGATACAGCAAGTGTCGACTATGACCAAACCAGGCCCCAACCCACTGATGGACTTTTTCCAGAATCTATTTGGGGGGTGGGGTACCTTCATAATGAACATATTAATAGCTGTCTGTGTGGGAATACTCCTGTTGGGAGTGTGTGTGCGTTGTGGCATACCCTGCATGAAAAAACTGATTAAAGAATTGATAGACATGTTAGTATCTGAAACCTTGTATCAAAACACTGAAGTTAATAAATTGCTGGAAAATTAAATGCTTTCAGAAGTTTAAACTATATGACTTACCTAACTGTAAATCCCACGTGGAAGAGGTTGGGGGAAGAAATTAACTGTTTATGCTTTTGAAGAGAATAAAAGTGTTAATAGGGGGGAAATGTGAGAGAAATATGTATTCACATATATAGTAAAACATGTATTCATATATGTATTAGCATTATGCTTGCTGCATTAGAAGCCTAAAAGGGTTAACACATTTATTCTGCTACAGGCTTGAAAATAATTGCATGTACTTTCTGACTTTGCTTCTTGTCAGCTCAGTGAATGACCTTGTTCATGCACTGAGAAACAGATGATTTTGCTAACGTTAGTAAAAGTAACAATACAGTATTCTGAAATGTTACTAGACTTAAGCAAATAACCTTGTTTATACTGCAGCTGTAGATAAGATTATAGGCTGAAATCAGAATATGCTTTATGCTCAAAGCAGGAAAGAATCACTAATTGCAACACTGAAATATGAGTGAATTGTTTCAGACCGGCAGTTAGCGAGGCCAGTTTGATATCTTAGGAAATTTTCACATGGGAAGTTTATACTTGCTATATCAGCAGAAAAACTTAGTAAACACCTGTCTTCGAACAATGCTAAGAGTTGTATTTTATTACGTCAGCTTAGAGGGCAATGGCTTACAAAACAGTATAATAATGAAGTATTTCCTGTATAATGTCAGACAAACTTCTGAACTGCATTTTTGTCTCCATGTACAAGAATAAAGGAACCTTAACTGAACCTTGGCTGCATTGATCTTTGATTTTTCCTTTGACACACACGCACATACTTTTTTATTTTAATTTTTTTCTTCTGTATCTTACACTCACTAAACAGCTAAAGCACTGCTTAACAAGTGTAAAATAATGGCTTCCTTTAGTTATTTACTATCTGAACTCCAAGACAACTTGACACACTGCCATGAAGCAGCGGACTTTTTCAGCAGGCATTACTTGTACTTTAATACCCTGCTGGAGAACATTCGGTGCCCAGTCAGGGTGCTGATGTGCAGTTCACCCATTCTCTAAGTCTTATTAATATTGTGGAGAAAATGGACTTGCTTGCATGCACAATGATTTGCATTCCTGCTGCAAAGTTGTTTCGATGGCAAAGAGTGATGACACCCCATGTGTTTTGTAGCTTCATTAGTATGGTAGTTCAAATCCAGAGTTGTATAAAAATCTGTATGGTATGTTAAAATGTATTTTGTAATGTTGTTTATGGTTCCTTTATTTTTTGTTAAATATTAATATTTGTGTGTGGTGTAGCTTTGCTCAAATATGGTGAAATGGATAAATAAATTAAAATTAATGGAAGTTGCTTCTATAATAAGGACAGCATAAATTATAGCTGTGAATCAAGTGTGTGTGTGTGTGTGTGTGTGTGTGTGTGTGTGTAACACACCTGCTAAACATGATGAAATACACAGCATATAGGATATGTAGATCATCATTCAAGTCCCACATTCATCTTTTAATGATGAAACCTAATAAACAATTTGTACAAGAATAATACATGTTGAGCTTTGCCTGTCTTGTGTGTTTCTCACCTCTGTGCAAACATGGTGTAATGCTGCAGACAATAAGAAGATATTGTCAGTTTCAGAAACAATACATTGTTTCTTCTTTTGCCTTCCAATGCATAAACATTCTAAGTGGTGTTGTGCGGACATCAGCACACTTTCACAACACCTGCAGTTCCACAACACCTGCAGACAATAGGCAGACATTGTCAATTTCAAAAAGATACATTTTATCTTTTCCATTCCATCACTCAAACACACTAAGTGGTGTTGCATGGTAGTCAGCATGCTTTCACAACACCTGCAGACTTGTCAATTTCTAAAAAGATATACATAGCATGTTTGGTCTTCCAACACGTAAACACGCTAAGAGGTGTTACATGGTGGTCAGTACACATACACAGTACTGAGTGTAAAAAAAAAAAAAACCTTCTGTCTAGCTCTCCCTATGGCAACAGGTATCTAACACACTCCAAATTTCCACTTAATTTTTAAAAATAAAGAACACTATCAAGATAATTATACAAAACATTAACTATGTATACCAGTGGATTTCATATGGATTATATATGTGACAGAGGGTATACTGACAATTATGTTTATGTACTTAAAAGTGTCTTTTCAGCCCTGGGATGGACTTATGATAGTCATATACACATGAATGTATAACTCAGGCCATGTTCAGGTCACACACATACATGGTTAACCATTCACTCTTTAATGTGTCTATAAAATTAATGAGCATGTCTAATAAACACTTATGTGGCAAGGAGGTGTGTATTGTCTATTTTACATAGGTTTTAATCCTGCATTGCACAAGTTACTTTTATCAGTGTGTAAAACCACACAAAAATGTGTCACATCATAACATTTTATGCACCCAAATAAATGCCTTTAAAGTTAAGTCATCTAAGAGGTACAGCAACATCCAATCCACAAAGTAATGCCAACTGTCAAATTAGCCTTCCTAAATCATAAATTGCCTTGTGCACTGTTTGGCATTGTTGCTCTCCTCTTAACATTGCACAAATCCGGTTGGCATGGTTGTTCAGGTCTGTGTACTAGCCATAAAATGAGATATTACAAATTGGCAGGAAAATACTTTAACTGTTGCTGTTTGACCTGTGTGGATATGGAGAGAGCTAGAATGGAAGGTGCACAATTTAGAGCACAAAGATGGGGTGTAGAGGAGTCCAGAATACTCACTGGATTCCTTGCAAAGCACCACGGCTATAGGCTATTGCAAGGGGGATTATACTGGGTCTCAATATAAATCAGAGACTTGGAATAGTCTTACCAAGACTGCCTCCAGTGCAACTTACATTCCACACACTTGACAGCAATGCAGACACCACTATAACAGCCTGATAAGGTGCAAACAGGCACATCTCATCCAGTGGCTGGATGAGTTTATGACTGCTGACATCCAGCATTTGTGTGAGTATACTGATAAAAATACTTTAAATTATAGTCAAAACTGGAGATAAGTAAGATTGGTATGCATAATGCTCTTCTCTTTTTTTCTCCTCTTAATTTTACAGCTGCCCAGGAGATTTTGGCAAACAGGGAAGCCCATGCTAAACATTTAGAAAGGTTAACAGAAGCAAGGGGTATGCAGCACAAAATAATTATTATTGTATTAAAAGTATTGCTATTCTAGACATTAGTAGCAAATTAAGCATGCATATCTTAACTGCAAAATCAAGCATGCATGCTTCATTCTGTAGCTCTAGGTAATTGTAGGAATCAATTGCAGTAGTGTATTCAGATGTTGTGGGTTCAAATCCCACAGCTAACAAATACATTATAAAATAATTAAATATTAATTTCAAAAACCTGGTATAAATGTCATGTTGTTAACTTAATCTGTATTATTTGTAAAAGCACATGTGCAATATATGCATACTGCAAGGATTACTTAGAAAAAATTATCAGTCCTGGGTTGCAGTTTTTAAAAAGTATAATTAATGTAAAAGTAAAATTATATTTATATTGTAGTCATTTCCTGTGTGTGACATATGATTGTTCTAATCAGCTTTTTCCTTTTTTGTCTCTTACCTAATCCCTTAACTTTTTTTTTTATTTTTATATATGTGGTCACAAAATTCTGATGTCATAAATTTTTGACAACTAACAAAATGATTTCCAGCACAGGGAGGCAGGTCAACCAGTGTGGCTCAGCCTGCCACCCCTCCAGTGACTGCCCATTGATACCCAACATATCAGGGATACAACCTGGCAACACTGCCTCTGAAGCCCCTCCACTACCTGAGTCCTCAATATAAGGTAGCATTATCCCAACAGCTGGTGCGGTGGTACCTTCTTGGAGTATTGGTGGAGTTGGTGATTTTGTCACCCAACAGGAGTTGCCAGGCCTGTTCAGTATTTAAGTCTCAGAAGTCAAGAGAAACATAGACATCCTTTATCTAATCAGCTTTGTGGATGACTACAAATTGTGGACAATCACTGAATTCAAGAAGATGCCATGGAGGCACAGTAGACGAACAAAAAGCATGATTACTTCCTTTTGAAAGCAAATACATAAGCTAATTACAATATAGACAGCACACCCCTATGAGTAGAGCCAGTGCTCTGTGATAAGGGTACTCAGGTATATAGTAATCAGAGCTTTCACCAGCATGTGATCACAGTGGTGACAAATCCATTATATGTAGCCCAACTTCTGAGTATGGGCAAGCCATCCATACCAAAAGACATTATAATCCCACTGTTCTCAACCCTCATTATACCAGTAATTGAGTACAATTCACATTTGCATATATCTCACCACACATCTTCCAGGGAAGATTTACTCAAATGTATCATTTTTTCCACATTGAGCTCCCACACATCTTATCAGTCATACATAAGTATTCTTTGTGATGCATAACCATTAGGAATTAACAGTGCAGACTTCCATTCAAGGTGTTCTACGAGATGCATGTGTGATACGTGCTCCTGTGATGCATCCAGTAAATACACAGCACACTGACAACATTGATGACATGGGTTACATTATTGCAAGTGTGGATTGCAGCATATATGTGTCATGCAAACCTCTCAACTACCCAGGATTTCTCATAATTTAAATTACAGGTGTAACAGTGTCCCTCTTAACACCTCCCAAAAGTGGTAATTTTTGAGGAAGGTGGGCTTGATTTCCCTTATAGATTACTGACAAATCATTACAGTTGTACAAGTGTGTTCCTGCACAACATGTATAATAATTCACAGTCACATATTTTACTTCAATGTCACAGATTAATGGTAGTATTATCCTGATATTGCCCATGATTGTGTGTGCTTCTGCATAGTGTTTTCCATGAGTCTGTTGCTATGTGTCCCTTTTGGTTGAGACCTATGCTGACACTGCATTCATATTTAGGCAATGCATTTTGCACATCTTCGCAATATGCACATACCACCTATTCTATATATCGTCCTTTCTAAATGTCCTCTCCAGTGATCATGTAAGGATGTTTATATCACAACCAATCATCTCCATTGATATGTGATCTTGTGTGACAGTCACATAATATAGAATAACTGTGCGATGATATGAATATACCAACCCCGGGTAGGTTCAAACAGCAATATATACTGTATTATGTGCTTATGTGATTACTGTTCATGCTACAACGTTTTTGTCTTTGGGGTGTATGTACACTAGCATGCCCTTATTTGGTGTGCATTACAATTTTACTTGCCCTTGTTCCCTTTCTTCATTCCAACCATTCATGTCTGTGGCAAGTTTCAAAACGCACACTTCCCCAGACTACTGTATTAATAATGGCAGTCTATGTACCCTTGTTGATCACCAGCAAAACTTTTATTTCATTATGGCAAAACCATGGTTTTACTGTATTTTGCATTGAATTCACTTTTCTATAATGTGTTAGTACTGACATTATTATCTTAAATTATACCCTGGTAGTCACTGTGGCTGTCATCGCAATCTCGCAGAATATGTTTGCTCTTAAGTAAACTTGTCTGTGTGGCTGAACGTGTTTGTGCTGCTTTACATGGTTTCCTGGCTGGAAACTGTTGCTTGCCATGAAAATGTGCTGTATTCATGTAAGCGTGATGCCCAGCATGCATATGCAATTAGCACTGCTGCTCATCGCACAAACACGCAAACTCCATGTAGGCTTCATGCTAAGCTATTGAATCCTCGGGTTTGTTTCCACATCATTTTCATATACAATCCAATTTTACACACTTCAAACACTTCAGGAATCATTTTCTTTTGCACACTTGATAGTTGCTCCTTTGCTATGCATCTATGACTTTTCCTCAACTGACATGCAGTGATAGCCTTTCCAGTACTAAAATGAGCTTCCCTCAATAACCTGGTCCTTTCCTTATCATTTCTGAGTGTGTGGACTATTCTGTTTTTTTTAGTGATAACACAAAGTCACCAAGTTTATATTTTTCTACTCTATTGTTTAAATCTGTGAAATAAGCTTCTGCAGACTCCTGAACCTCTTGATTACATACAAAAATAAATATCCCACATATTATGGGGTCTTCATAGTCTTGCAGTATGCCTGGGAATTCTCTTTTTCTTTAAAAGTAAATATGTTAAACATCTTGTTGCTTTCCTCACCTATTCCAAAAATAAATATAACACACTGGTTTCCTTATAGCCTTTTGACAAAGCTACTAGTTCAAATCACTGGGCCAACGTTATCTACTCTTCAGACAGATTGCCCTTTAGTTGTAGTATTGGTGGTGGTTATAGGCTCACCATCTTGTGTCAAAGTAGGTGAAACAAAGTGCAAAATTCTTGGTAGGTTAGTATAGCATAAAATAGTATAGGTTTTGCAAGAATGAGATTCAAAATGTGTGCAGTAAAAATTATTTTTGGCATTTCACTAGAAATATGAAAAAATGGGATAAATAGAAGAATAAGGACAACACATTGCTTCCTTGTTCAACGTTTCTCAGTCTTACACTTAGAGAGTTTCCAGATGTAACAGACCCAAGTAGAAATAAAAAAAATATCAGCAGCAACACAGTGTAGCAACCACAAATCTAAACATAAAATGCACCATTTCAATGCCCCTTGAAGGCTCTTTCTTTTGACACCAGATAAGATATGTGAAGAAGGTTTAGTTAGCATTGCATCCATACAGGTCACAACAGCTGCTAGATGCTCACAGAGACACATATGAGAAGCTTCCAGTTCAACTCTTTACTGAATATTGATGTCTGGGTCACATGACTCACACCCCAGCTTACTACATGCATCATAAAAGTACAATAACTCACTTTCTTTGTATGTAATAGTAAGAGCAAAAAAGAGGGGTGACTAGCTGATAAACAAAAGTTTGAGAGAAGTCATCATATCAAGTGTTTGTAGTTCAATGTCTGCTAGACAGAGGTAGTGGGAAGGAAAAGATCTAGAAACAGGGAAACATCTGAAAACAGAGAACCTTAGGCTCAGATGAAAGCAATACCAACGATATGACTCACACTGACTGCTCATAGGCATACTCCTGGTGACAACACAGCTACACTGGAAAATACCTTCAGTTCCACAAGAAAAAAGTACTTTTCGGCGATCTCAATGTCAGCTGGTTGGACATAACCTCTAACTCCCCTACGTCTAGCATGAACTTATACAGTTTCACACAACTAATTAAAGCCTCACACATTATAGCAAGAAATCAAATTCCTTACTAAACTGTATGCTAGTATCAGACCCTAACAAATTCACCTCCACAGGTACAATATCAGACTCCCTTAGGACGCATCTCCCAATCTATATAACCAAACATCTCAAACATGCACTTAGGCAGCATATTTATAAAACAACACACAATCTATCCAAGTTTAACCCATAAACATTCATTATTCCCCTATCATTTATTAACTGGACAATCCTAAAAATCCTCCCCTTAGATTATGCTTTAAATGAATTCCATACAACTTTCCTAAATATCCTAAATAGCTTTGTACCTCCTAAAAGGTAGAGATTAAAAAAGTAAATGATAATGCAGGATAGAGAAAAAGCATGGAAAGAATGTAAAAATATAAAACATCACAATGTCTCAAAAATATCAGATTGCTCTGCAACCTTACTAAAAAAGCAAACAAATGAAGACAAAAAATATACTATAACAACAACAGCAAACACACCCAAAGAAATCTTACATTCCAGCCAAAAATTCAGCCCTAACCTTTCTCTCAGTAACTCATCAATAGAAACAGTACTCAGCTAAATTCAAGTGTTATTTCACAGACAGCACAGTATCCCTAACCAAGGAGTCCCCAGCATCCAATCCCCAACAGCTGTATATCACCACATTCACTTTCACCTTCAAAACTGTGCTCATAACCTGTATAAAACCACTCTTATACAAATTCAGACTTTGTTCTACCTCAGCTAAAGACTTTCCAAGCAAGTACCTTAAAATAGCAACCTGTATCATTGCCTATCCTGTCTCAGTCCTTATAAATAGGTAATTTCAGGAATCCCATATTCCCTCCCTCTCTCTCTCGCTCTCTCTCTCTCCCTTTCTCTCTCTCTCTCTCTCTCTCTCTCTCTAGAAATAAAAGCACACAATAACACTACGCAAAGGAGAAAATCCAGTAGGTATTACTAACTTTAGACCTATAAAAATCTTATCCCCTCTCTACAAAATACTTGAAAAATGTATTCAAAAACTATTGCTAAACTATCTCCTGCAGGAATAACTCCTATTCCCCCATACAACACGGCTTCCATCTCTCCCATAGTACTAACACTACAATTCTAATCTTTCTAGATACTGTCAATAAAGTTAGAGATAACTGCAAACTAGTGTCTTCCTTATTTCTAATGTTGTCTAAAGCCTTCAACATAGTTTGCCACAGCAAACTTCTGCTTCAAATGTCCTCACTAGGCCTTCCTCAGCCTACTCTTATATGGTATAAAAGCTACCTGTCCAGTACGTATCAATCAGTAAAATGGCACTTTACTCTCGCCATGTCTCCCAGTCACCACCAGTACACCACAAGGCTGTATTGGTCCCTTCCTCTTTATCATTCTTACTAACACCTTCTGCATAGCCACACAATAGGACTCTCTAATACAAAACACAGATGCCTCCACACTCATATGTACATCTGACAACCTGGCACATCTCCAAAAAATATTACTCAGGAAGGTTTAACAGCCACTGAAACATGACTTTGTACCTGATAACTCATGCCCACCCCCCCAAAAAAAAACAAACAACTTCTTTTTCCCCAAACCCCTCTCTCATGAAAATACAAAATTTAATATTCTCTCTCTTAATAATACAACAATTGAAGTAACTTCTCATAGCAAATTATTAGGGAGACTAGTGGAGGATAACCTTAAGTTTGACCTGCATATGCAAAATTGCTTAAAACAAGTTACCAAAATTAAGGATGCTTTACTGACCCAAAAACTTTCACACCAACTCAACTAAAACTACACTTGCTACTACTTACCTCCACCCCTCACTAATTTATGGTGCTCCCATCTTTACCAACCTCCAGGCATCACAAAAATCAAAACACGAACAATGCTATAATTGTATGCTTGCTGACTCTAACCTGTTTATGTATACTCTACGACTGGATTACTGTTGTTACATGTACTACTTGGAGCTTTACTCCTTGGGTCTCTGATGAAAAAGGGCTGCTGCCTTGTTGGACTAACCCAGTTAAGAAATGTCAGATAAATAAATAAATGTCAAAGCGACTACATTTGCAACAAATATCCCTTTCAGAAAGCACTAAAAAATCTAATTTGGTTAGGACTACCCAATCAACTAACATATACACAGCTTTTTACCACTTATAAAATTATCTAGCATCCATCTGCTTGTCAAGTACTAAATACCATTCTACACAACTATGTTCCCAATCACTCATCACAATCCAATGACCAAAAACAGATCTCTGTCCACAAACCTATCAAACCTGCTACGCATGGTCTATACACATGCCATGTTGCTAAAGCCTGGAACATTTTACCTGTATCCATCAAATTAATACCCTTCCTCCGTTCAGTCCTTTAAAAGCAATCTGAAACACTTTCTAGCCAAAATCTGTTTCTTTTCTTGCTCAACCCCAGGGTAAATTATATTGCTAAATATGAACAATTAACTATTCATACCTTACACCTCCTTACTCCTCTCCCTTTATTACTCACTTCCTTATTTTAATCAATTTCTCTTCCCAAACATACCATAACCCTGTTTTTTTCTCTTATTTCATAATGCAATTCCTGCATGTACTGTACTAACTTACGTTTAATTTCTCTGTAAGCTGGCAAACATTTCTCTAAATATTAAATACTTGCCATATAAGCTGCATCTGTTCTTAACCAATAAAACAAAAACAAACAAAAGTAATAATAAAAGAGAGCATGTTATATATTCCCCAGCAAAGTAAAAAAACTGGTAAGCGCTTTCATGGATTTAAAACCATTTCATCAGATCATATCAAATTTACATTTAAAACACAGTTTAAATACAATACATTTAGTTGAAGCACCAATAAAATAAAAGAACAGTCACATGGTAACATCAATTAATCAAGTGTGTAAGGTCTTCTAATTTTTAGTCTCTGTCTTAAAGAGACATTATCATTTACCCCCCCATCTGCCTGTAACTTAAGAATCCAAGACAGTTCTCTATCGTCAGTTTTATTCCTTATGTCTCCCAATGTACGTGTTTCATTCATTAACTCCAATACCTGAAAATGGAACTTATTGTTTTTTGAAGTTTCCAAGACATGTTGTGCTAAGAAATTATTATTATTTCCTTGTCTTATAGCATGTGTATGCTCCCTTATTCTTTCCATAAGCGATCTGTTGTTTTTTTCCTATGTAAAATTTATAACAGACACAACATTGGGCTAACTAAATCAAGTTTCTAGATTTACATGTTGCCTTTACATCAAACTTATAAACCTTTCCTGTTCTAAGATCTTGGAAAGTGTTAGAGTTGCTAATATATCCACAAAAATAACAGTTCATACATGGTGTTATACCCAAGCTACCACCCATCTTAAAATCTTTCTTACCATAGCATAGCTGTCGTTTAAGGGAATATTTATTTCTAAAAGTAAAAGTAGGTTTAATACCTCTTATTTTATTGACAGCATTATCCGCTCTAAGGATATGCCAATTATTTCTGAAGATATCACAAATCTCAGCTATATTACTGGAATATGTGAGACATATACCAGGGGTTTTTCTTGTTAAAATTTTTTTATCTTCAGATTCTATATAATCAAATTTATCCAAAAAATAGTGTACTCCTGTAGTGTTCCTTAGCATCATCACCTGATCAGTCTGTGTCTGTAGGTTCATATGGTTTATAACCTCTTTGTAAAAATTCTAACTTCATCAGATCGACTTCTCTTAAGAACATATTATCATCATTATTCAATCTAGATAATGTCATTAGTTGTCCCCTTATTATATTTCTACAAATATATGGGGGATGTAAACTATCATGATGTAAAATACTATTTCTGTAACATTCCTTCCTATAGCGGGTAGTCATTTTACCTAATAGAACGTCTTTACATAATTTGACATCAACATACTCTATACAGGTTTCTGAAACCTTCATAGAAAATTATAGGAATGGGGTGGTACTATGTAGGTAATCCAAAAATTCATTCAAATATACCTTCTCTCCATCCCATAAGATAAAAATATCAGTGACAAAACATCGCTTGAAATGTATATGGTGAGTATATTCATTATTGGAGAGTAAATATAGGAATTCCCAATGCGCCAATACTGCATTTACCTAACTATTGGCGCATGGGGTCCCTATCACCACACCCTTCTTTTGCTTAATAATTATTGCAAACAGTATAGACATTGTTTTCCAAGATAATCTCCATTAGCAAGCATAATAAATCCTGCCCCTCCCTATACAATCGATGAAGCAGGTGTAAAGAGGCCACGTGACCAGCAGGGGGAGAAGAAACAGAGGGATCAAACAGGAACAACTATGATGCCAACCATAAAGAAAATGTGGTGAATGACAGCAATGTGGGAATAGTTTATAACATTTCCAGTAGACCTTTGGACCCACAAGAGGATGCCATCCTACAGAAAGGACTTTCTTTTATTTCAGCTTCTCCCACTGATTTAGGAGAGTTAATTGCTGACTTACATTTGTTAGCATGAACTTTAATGTTGCAATTGAATTTTTCTAATAGTGTTAATATTAATGTATATAAGAAACCTAGCTTTTTTTGTCCTAATTTGAATGCTACATTGGATGTTTTCTATAAAGTATGTGAATGTGACTTAGATTTGATGTTTAATAATGCACTCTATAAACGGCAACATAGGAAGTTTTATAACTTGTCTGTGAGAGAACAACAAGCCTTAGAGGGCTTACGAACTGATAGGAATATTTGTAAAAAGCTGGCCAAAAAAGGTGGGTCAGTCATAGTCGTGGACATGTCCTTTTACACTCAGCCAATATCAGAACAATTACGTGATACTGAAACATATGAATGTTGTGTGCTTAAAGATATATTACATATTATAAATAAGGTTTATTATGTTCTTAATGAATGTTTATTAGCTGTATGCATTAATGAAGATGAGTATAAATTTTGTTTAATTGAATATGCCTATTTTTCAGGCCTTACCTAAGATCCATAAGGATCTGATACGTCCCCCAATGAGACCTATTTTTTCAGGACGGGGTTTGGCTACTGAAAATATATCTATGTTTGTAGAGAAACACTTAAAACCAGTACTGAGGGATTATCAATATGTTTTGAGGGACACCAATCAATTTATTATGGTCTTATATACTATGTTTGTGGATGTTAGCGAACAATTTGATTAAATTTTTGCCACTCTAGATATCTCCACACTTTTTACAGTGATACCAAATGATACTGGTATAGATTATTTGAAAGCCATTTTATTAGGCACCAGTATGTATAGTCCTTTTTAGATAGATTTATTATGCTTGCTAATAGAGACTATCTTGGAAAACAATGTCTTTACTTTTTGCAATATTTATTATAATCAAAAGAAGGGTGTGGCGATGGGGACCCCATGTGCCCAATAGTTATGTAAATACAGTATTGGCACATTGGGAATCCCTATATTTGCTCTCCAATAATAAATATACTCCCCATATACATTTCTATCAATATTTATCTTGTGGGTTGGAGAGAAGGTATATTTGAATGAATTTTTGAATCACCTACACAGTATTACCCCCTTCCTAAAATTTTCTATGAAGGTTTCAGAAACCTGTATAGAGTATGTTGTTGTCAAATTATGTAAAGACGTTCTATTAGGTAAAATGACTACCTGCTATAGGAAGGAATGTTATAGAAATAGTATTTTACATCGTGATAGTTTACATCCTCCATATATTTATAGAAATATAATAAGGGACACTAATGACATTATCTAGATTGAATAATGATGATAATATGCTCTTAAGAGAAGTTGATCTGATGAAGCGAGAATTTTTACAAAGAGGTTATAAACCATATGAACTACAGACACAGATTGATCAGGTGATGATGCTAAGGAACACTACAGGAGTACCCTATTTTTTGGATAAGTCTGATTATATAGAATCTGAAGATAAAAAAAAAAATTACAAGAAAAGCCCCTGGTATATGTCTCACGTATTCCAGTAATATAGCTGAAATTTGCGATATCTTCAGAAAGAATTGGTATATCCTTAGAGTGGATAATGCTGTCAATAAAATAATAGGTATGAAACCTACTTTTACTTTTAGAAATAAATATTCCCTTAAATGACAGCTATGCTATGGTAAGAAATATTTTAAGATGGGTGGTAGCTTGGGTACATCACCATGCATGAACTGTAATTTTTGTGGATATATTAACAACTCTAACACTTTCCAACATCCTAGAACGAGAAAGGTCTATAAGTTTGATGTAAAGGCAACACATAAATCTAGAAACTTGATTTATTTAGCCCAATGTTGTGTCTGTCATAAATTTTACATAGGCAAAACCAAGAGATCGCTTATGGAAAGAATAAGGGAGCATGTGCGTGCCATAAGACAAGAAAGTAATAATAATTCCTGAGCACAAAATGTTTTAGAAACCTCAAAAACCCATAAGTTCAGTTTGCAGGTAGTGGAGTTAATGAATGAAACATGTAAATTGGGAGACATAAGGAATAAAACTGAAGATAGAAAACTGTCTTGGATTCTTAAGTCACAGACGGATAAGGAGGAGGGTTTAAATTATAAGGTCTCTTTAAGACAGAGACTAAAAATGAGAAGACCTTACATACTTGATTAATTGATGTTGCCATGTGACTGTTCTTTTATTTTATTGGTGCTTCAGCTACATGCATTGTATTTAAGCTGTGTTTTAAATATGAATTTGATATGGTCTGATGAAGTGGTTTCAGATCCATGAAAGCGCTTACCAGTTTTTGACTTTGTTGGTAAATGAATAACAGGCTTTCTTTTAATATTACTTTTGCTTGTTTTTATTTTATTAATATACTTATACAAGTTTACTTAGTTCAGAATTCCATAATAAAGTTTACTTAATTTGGTTTCCTTAATAAATTAATATTCTTAACCAATATTTTTATTTGATACAATTATTTAAAGTGCAGATATTTTTGTATTATTTTTGAAGATTATAAAATTATTGTTCTTAAAATGATTTTGTAATACTTTGGAGCTTTTCTTCTCAGGCCTTTACTGAAAAAGATCATATTCCCAGTCAGACTTTCCCAGTTATCAAATGTCAATAAACAAATAAATAAATAAATAAATAATATTAGTTGAGGAAGCCATGGAAACTGAAAGTAAGTTTTGCAAAACTGATCCTTTTCCACAAGGTAGTTATCCACACAACTTCTGTGAAGAGAAATGGCAGGAAAGAATTATGTAATTAAAAGAAGAGAAAAGGGCTGGGGAACTGTGTACAGCACCCTGTAAAACAGCAGAAGGGAAAGCAGGAAGGAAATGTAAAAAAAACAGGAATGATTAGTTAGAATGCCATTATCAATGAGGCATTTCCTACTTGAGGATGGACAGACATACAGTGAAAGAGAAAACATAGGGATGACAAAGCTCATACTTAGATGACAAAGATAATAGACACGTGAGTAGGTTTGTCAGGTCGGGAAGAATAGTAATTGGGGAGGAAAAACTGGAGGAGCTGCACATGGCAAACTTCCAGGAGTATGCAGGAACATTTGGTGGTTTTATGTGTTGATGATATAATCATGCAGTTTAACCTGCAGTGTAATAACGACAAGTGAGATTAATTAGCAGGTAGAGTTTTAAAGGTATAGCTGACATTTTTGTTAAATGGTTCATTTTTCAGAATGTCTGCTTGACTAAATTTTTCTTTTGCTTAAGCCTGTATTTTTTATGGTTGGGAGAGCTACATTTGTGTTTATGTTGGGGGACTACATTTTAGACATTGGAACAAAAAACAGAAATCCTAGTTATGTCTTGAAAATGTGTATTATGCAGACATTTCTTTGGGGTTATTGATTAAATTATTAAGGAGATTTTAAAAAGAAAAAAAATCCATGAGAGTAATAAAGGGTCACTGTTAGTGTTAAACCTTACTGCCAGTGGCCAGCCCTTCACAGTAGCCATTTCTGATTCAGAGACAGCCTAACTGCACTGCTTTTCTGTAACATGTGGTCACCCAGTCGAGTTTGTTGTAAGTGTCATGCTGCAAGTAAACGTGCAGTACAGTGAGAGTGTGATTGCATCTCTGCAGGGCTGTAAATGGAGTAGGAAGACTCTGTGTCTGTGTGTGTTAGAATGTGTCTGCCTCGGTGAACCTCAGTGGAAGGGTTAGATAGGGAATGGAGACTGTGGACGTGTGTGTGTGTGTGTGTGTGTGTGTGTGTGTGTGTGTGTGTGTGTGTGTGTGTGTGTGTGTGTGTGTGTGAAACAGAATATATCTGCCTGAGTGAACTGCAGTAGGGAGGTTAATCAGACAATGGAGAGTGTGTGTGTGTGTGTGTGTGTGTGTGTGTGTGTGTGTGTGTGTGTGTGTGTGTGTGTGTGTGTGTGTGTGTGTGTGTGTGTGTGTGAAACAGAATATGTCTGCCTGAGTGAACTGCAGTAGGGAGGTTAATCAGACAATGGAGAGTGTGTGTGTGTGTGTGTGTGTGTGTGTGTGTGTGTGTGTGTGTGTGTGTGTGCAAAGGTTTGTGGGTATGTGCATGAATGTCTAAATGTGTGTATGTGAGTGCATATCGTTGCTCAAGACATATAGACAATACCAATTGAAAGAGGGGAGATGCATGGCCATAATCAGAAACAATTTTTCAGTTTTACTCTAATTTACATAAGGAGTTAAGAGAACATTTGCATTAACATGTATTTTCTAAACAAAAACAGGTATGAAACCAAAATGTCTGACATTATTTACTGACTGTAAGCCTCGGTGACTTTCTAAAGATTGTAAACTTTTATGATGAACAGAATAAATAAATAAGACAACATCCTTCTTTGCCCGTGTTATGCATGGGCTGCCTGAAGACACCACTGTGATAATGTTCCTTTAGTATGAGCAGCAAAAACTTCAAATTCAAAGATATGCAAATTAGATTATAATGAGGTTTTCTTCATTGAGGCTAAAACTGTCTCTACTGTGATCCCATAAATTGTCCTATACACATTAGGCACTTTACATGATTGCAGGCCTTCATTCTGAAGCTTAAGGAATGACTCTCAATATAACTCTAACCTGCTTTTAATCACATTAGCAACTGCCATTCGGATTTAACTCATTCAAGCCTATAATGCCTTTTTGTATAAATCCAGTTCACAGCCATAGCTCCTTATAGCATCCAGACCTTTTCTGGGTCTGGCTTCTTTAACTAAGTGACATATGCAAGCAATAATGGCTGACAGGGTATGTGTTAATATGTAATTAAAGCCTGCTAGGGCTGTTATGAGGCCTGATGCCACAGGCATCCCTGGAAGGGTATTAATTATACATTAATACACACCCTAGAGGGCATTATTGCGCATAGACAATGGGCTTTCTGTAAAATTGTGGTTTACTTGCTTATTTATTTTTTTAAGTACTATATTATTTCTTTAATATATTTTTAATGTGAAATAGTTCCTCCGCCTAATGTTTCAAGCTTGCTGTAGTATGTGTTAATGGTCCTGGAGAAAGCATTTTACATAAAACATATAAAAAATAATAAGCAAGTGAAACACAACAGTTTTACATACAGCCCATTCTCCCTCCCATACACACATACACAGTCTCTTCTGCTTTCACGCACATACATATACACACACACAGTCTCCTCTGCTTTCATACACACATTCACTCACACAAGATAGCTCTCACTCTGTCTCTCTCGATCTCTCTCTCTCTCACTCACACACACACACACACACACACACACACACACACACACACACACACACACACACACACACACTGTTTTCATGCATTCACTAAAACAAGACCTCTCTCTCTCTCTCTCTCTTTCTCTCGATCTCCCTCACACAAACACAGTCTCCTCTACTTTCATACACGCATTCACTCACACATCACTCTCGCTTTCTCTTTCACACTCTCTCTCTCTCACACACACAGATACTCACACACACACACACACACACACACACACACACACACACACACACACACACACACACGCACACGGACACACATACACACACACACAAATACACACACACGCACACACACACACACACACACACACACACACACATAAAAACATCTTTTTTGTTGTCTTCTTTTTTCATATTTTACACTCACTAAACAGCAAAAACTCTGCTTAGCGAGTGTAAAATAATGGTGGCCGTTCCATTTTTCTCAATCCAAGCTCCACGGCGGCTTGATATGCTGCTGTGAAGCAGAGGACATGATTTTAACTGGGCATTACTTGTACATTAATATCCTGCTGGAGAACGCTTGTTCTCCAATCAGGGTACTGATATATAGTTTACCAATTGTCTAATAGCTAATAACGGGCAGTATTAGAAAGTGCAAAGTGATATATATTAACAAAATGACTGACACTAAGAGTGTTAATCTATGCTATCCTACACTAGAAAAATGATAATCACCATTTGTATTTTATTATTTAAATTTTCATATGTATATTCATATAACTGAGAGTCTTACATGTTATTCAGGGGTACAGTATGATATGCTATGGCGAGGGACACAAAACTTTATTGTCCATGTAAATTAATATTACCCTATACCTGAGATATTGCTAGTTGTTTGTTAGCAATTATGAAAATAAAAAATGTTTTTATATGTACTTCATACATCAACAACAAGTAATTTACAAACTGTTGAATTACATCTGGTGAAACCTTAGATGTAGTTGAATCACTCTGTCTTTGATATTTGTACTGTAAGTTGTGCATCTTGAGGGATATTCAGTTTTATTTATGTTACTAATAATGTAATTGAGCATATGATTTCATATTTCTTTGCATAACTCAAAGAATATGTATTCACAGATGAATTTCTTGTTGTAATCTGAAGGCTTATGACTGGTTAACAAAACTATATTAACTATACATGTTTAGATTGCACAGTTTCCAAGATATGGCAATTTGTGATAATTTAGAAAAATATAATCTGGGGTTTGTTTACATTATAATATACAAAAATATTTGTAAAATGACTACAAATGCACTCACCAGTATCACTGCAGGGGTTTGTTTACATTATAATATACACAAATACTTGTAAAATGACTACACATGCACTCACCAGTATCACTGCAAAGAGTACTTCTTACTGATAGCACTTACATTTGTACAGTTGTGATACCTTTTGTTGTTCACAAAACATTTACATTTATGTATTTTATGCTTTTAGGTTTATTTTTCAGAAAAAAACTTGGAGGGATAAATGTGTGTAGGCTACTAGAGGTGTTACATTCTATACCATATAGGTGTTAATGAGTTAAATTAAAGCTTTTCTTTAAGACTGAGATACTTCTTCTTCAATGCACATAGCAAATAATGGGCAAGGCAGAGATTAACATTGTAGCTAACACATTGCAATGTTGTTGTTGTGGTACCTGGCTTAATCAAGATGGGTTGCAACCATTGACTTCCAGTGTATGTTTGTTATTTATTGCACACGTTACAGTCATTCAGTTTAAAAAGGGAGGGAGCTTACATTTGCTAATAGTAGCTGTTTCTATTTTGCATCCTACTTTAGGAATCCTTTAATATGGGGTGCCTGCACTCTGTATTCTATTTAATCAGCTTAAGGTCTTTCATTCTAAGTTAACAATGTTCAAGGGCATAGGTAAAGGGGTCTATATTACCAGATCGAACATTTTGGTTATCGAATACCTAAACATCAAACTGGTAATACCAAAAGCCAAAAACTGTGAACGGATGCTTTCATGTAGGGAAAGAATTCCCTTGGTCATAAAAAAGAAAAAAAAACTTTTAAACCCAAATGAAGTTGGGGACTTCACCCCCTACACCCCCTGATGTGGGTGGCTGTGCCCCTACATCCCCCTAACTAAATATACCAACTCCAAGATCATTCTACATTGGACAAAAGGGCAAAATCTGCATAACGATCAAGGGAATTATTTCCCTGCATGAAAGCGGCCATTTGCATTTTTTGACTTTCGATATTACCAGTTCGATGTTTAGGTATTCAACAACCTAAACATTAGATCTGGTAATATAGACCCTAGGTAAAGCAATATACAATATTCAGAAAGGTGATGCTTGTATCAGTAATAGTGTCTAATCATGTAAGAGACAGCATTTTTACAGCTTCTGAAACATTAGTGTTTGGTGGTGTTAGTATTCTCAATTCAAGTTTAAACAGCAGATAATTACAGCTGAACTCTTCATGAGAATTAACTCACTGGTGCAGAATCAATGATTTTTATGACAATAGTATTTTCTGAAGCAGTTTTATGCTGAATAGACTAAATTTGATTGAAGACTTCATGTTGCAGAGTATTATTCTAAGACTAAAAGCAAAGTAAAACAAAGCTATTGTATTTTATGTTGACATTTGTTAGCTTTTCAATTACTTTCTGCAGTATTGTTAACAGTGAAAACAGTATACTTTGGCACAGGTAACTGCAATTTTCTGACAGAATTAAATAACAAGGATTAATGTTCAACATTCTGTCTGTTAAACATTGGGTCTAAGCGGCATGTCAGCCTTTATAGCACAAGAAGCACATATATGTGAAACTACTGTTATAATCTTAACCATATTTTTTACTGAATATATTTCATAACTTGTAACTAGATAGGCTTTTAATTCTCAAACACATGCAGTTGTTTTGGGTAGGATTTTTATTTTTATTTTGTCAAGTAATTTCTAGTTATCACAAGGGGTATTTATAGAGTTAAATTACAAAGTGTTCTGATTTTATAAGATGTTATTCTTAACCCTTGGGTTATCTTTTTTTTAAGACTAAAATTTGTTTTGCCTTGTATTTTTGCAATGTACTATTAAGTTATTAGTTTTGGAAGAGATTTACATCTAATGCCAATGACCTATTTATTTGAAATGGCAAATAAATAAAATAGATAACTCTGAAAGTGTGATTATTAATGAAAAAAACACAAGGGCCCTGAAATTCATAAACACAGTGTGCAGTTGCATAAATGTATTATGTGTATTATCTTTGGGACACCATTCTGTCATTACAACAATTCATAAACATTTTAATTTTTTTTTATTGCTTTGATTTATGATTTGTTGACCAAGTTAGTCACATTAGACCAGTGGCCTCTTTTCATGGGAGACCCAAGGTCATATTCATGCTGACTAGAGGAAATTTAGCCAGGGAATGCAAGAACTTCCCGTTACTCTTCTTGATAGGGGTCAAGGGATGCTTTACATCCACATGAGCTACCGCCAACTCATGCAGATAGAACTTTGGTTTAAGGTCTTATCCAAGGAATAGAACATTCAGGAATGTAGCTCCCCTTATCCTGCACTGTGTTGTAAGCATTTGAAAATTATTTCTAGAAACTTTTATGTGAGTTTGCTGGCAGACTAAATATGGATCCCAGTAATGGCAAGGAGAAGAAAGATAACTTGCAATATATGTGAGTGATACAATGGTGCGCACACCACGCACATAGGTCTACTATTCAGGGCAGTGTTACAAATTGAACAGCTTGACACTGAATAGCCACAATTGTGTAGTCTCTTATATAGGATTCCTATTAGATGACCAAAGACGCATTCTTTCGAATGCGTCTTGGTCGAACTTGAAAAGATGAAAAGGCAAAATGATGAAGTGGCATATAAGCGAATTCTTTCCCTGGGAAAGAAATCTCTTGGCCAAGTCCATTACTTTGCCGTTTTCATTACTGTAGTGCGATTTCTGAGTTGGTATATTTAAGTAGGGGTGTGTGGGGGGAACAGCCTCCCACATCAGGGGGTGTTGGGGGCAAAGCCCCCCACTTTATGTTATAAGTGTTTTTTTTTTTTTGTTTTTTTTTTTGGAACAGTGATTTTTTTCCCTTGGAAAAAAAAATCGCTGTTCTAAACATTCGAGTTTGTAAGCTTTCGCTTACATGGGGGGGTCGATAAATCATTGTTCGCTTTTCTAACCGTTAAATGATTTAATATAGACCCCTTATATATATATATATATATATATATATATATATATATATATATATATATATATATATATATATATATATATATATATAGTTTACACAGTAGTAGTAGTAGATATTACACCATAGAATGATTCATGAAAGTTTTCAACTCATTTAGCATAATGGCAGGGCACAGGCAATTACCATCATATGAAAATTATGACATATAGTGATGTTGGAGTTTCCCATTGGTGGGGATCTATCACTTTGTGTGAGTGAGGCTATATGTGATTCTAGATGTTTGCTGCACTACAATGAATAGTGTAACAGGTGAGAAATGATTTGATTGGTTTGTTTACTTTTCACTGATGTTGCTCAACTATGAAATACTGAGTGAGTAACACATAGTAGAGGATCTACTATATTTATTTATTTTTATTTATTTAACATTTGTTCACCAGGAAAGTCCGACTAGGTTCCACAGATCCTGTTTTCAGCAGAGGCCCAGGAAGAAATTCTCCAGAAGCATGTCTGTAGAATGTGGGAGGAAACTGGAGTACCCAGAGGAAACCCACACGAATGCAGGGAGAACATGCAAACTCCACACAGAAGGCACCCTAGCTTAGAATCAAACCGGAGAACCTCTTGCTGTGAGGCGACAGCGTTAACCGTTGCACCACTGCACCACCCAGTATTATATTCTATTATATTATTCTATTATATTATATTCTTCTATAAATGCACAACTGATTGTATACATTTCTAGTGTCATAATTTATGGGAGTGGAAACAGCCTGTATAAATTTGTCACTTTTTTATGAATCACAGACTATGTCTGCAGAGTCATTTGTATAAGTACTGAATGCATGGTGTACTTTGGCTACACAATGGGGTACGTCTGAGTATAGGGACTTGCCTTATTATATAGCAGTGACCATGAATAACAAAGGTCTTTAGTAAGCATTTATCCTGCATACCAGTCTTACAGCATAAAGCAGTGTGTTGATGAATCAAACCCTGTTTGTTCATGCTGTTCAACTTCTCTTCTTCTGCTCCAACAAGCACAGTAAGACTACCATAATTTATACAGCACAGGCTTAATGATATCAAATAAAAAAATGAAAAAAAAAAATAAAAAGCCATGATCCGTTATGTCATTCCTTCAAACCATCACCTTATTGCAGTCAATTTGCTTTTGGTTTATTTTGCTGTTTTTAATGTCTGGTGCTTGATATTGATGCTTTTAGTTTTTATTATCAAAACAGAAATGATTAACTGTACTAAATTACACTAATAGTCATATTATAAGAGATAGGAAAATTAAAATTAATAACCAGGATGACAGATAAAATAATTCAACATGTTACAAATTCAAAAGTAGTAACTTAGGTCTTACAGCAAAATATTAATTTAGCCTAAACCAGCTTTAAATTTATCTGCCTTTCAGTTACCTTATAATGTAAACCATGTTTTCAATCTCCACTTTATTTTAAATGTGTAATTAGAAAGAATGTAGAGCATCAGTCACATTAAAAATGCATTAATTCAACCTTGTTATTAGTATCATATATATGTTTTCACCTTTTTAAATTTTAAAGTTCCTCTTGGTTTTCCCCATGTAGAAAACTACCTTTATTTTGAGAAGGCTCACTGTAGCAGAAGCATTTTGGTTTACTCGCCAGTTGAACCAGCCTTATTTCCACAGCTGTGCAGTTTTCCTGTGACGCTCAATGCTGGTCTCATACTAGTACACACAGTGACATGCGGGGATGTGAGGCTCACACAAAACTAATACTGACGTGCCTTCGTCGATTCTTTTCATCAGTTTGAAACTGTTAATCTGTCATCTGTGTTCAAACCTATTGATCTCTCATCTGTATTTTCTATTAGCAAGTGAATTTTACTGTTACAATGGTGTTATTATAGCTGCTCGGCCTTTGATTTTCCATCATATTTGGCACTGTAACATATAGGGGTACCAGTCGTGGTTTCAATCCAGAACTCACTGTTGGAGGAGCCAACCGGGGGTGGGAAAAGAATGAGGGAGCTGACCTAATTTGTTTCTTTCAAGTAGATAGGGCGCCATGCCTAAGAATAAGTAGGTATTCTACAAGACTTGTGTGAAGACTGGGGAAACAATATATCAATTTTCAAAACAAGTGACAGTCACACACAATAATCATCCATATCATGCCTACCCTAAAAGCATTACTTGGACAACTTTTTTCTTTTCTCTTAAATTTATTTATTTTACCTTTCCCATATCACCCTGTTTTTCTTCTTTTCTTTTTTTGCTATCTTATCATCCCTTGTATTTACACTACTTCTGTCTATTACTTATAGTATTAGACATTTGTATTTTAGTCTTACACCATCCGGTTTACATTTTAGGAGTATCTTAGTCATGTGCATGACTATAGCAATAACTGGCAACGTCGGTGTGGTATATTGAAATTTACCCATGGTTGGCGTGATTAACTAAAGCCATCCATGGGTAAATTTCAATATACCACAACCGCAGAGTCGGTTATTGCTATTATACAATGACATTATTGAAGAAAAAAAATGCTTACTTTTCTTAAATAATGTCTTTGTATAAGGGCACATTACTGTTCTTCTGTGGCTAGTAGTATACTGCTTCCTTGTGTTGATGTACTGCGCATGGTTATGGAACTTGCATTTCCACGCATGCCCAGTACATCAGTGCTTGGGAAAGTAAGTAATGGAGAAAAGAAGATCTCCGTTGCTCCGCTTTTCCTTTCTTTCTTTTTTTTAAATTAAAAAAAAAGTTCAGGAAGTTTAGGGTAGGAGAGAGACAGAATGGAGGAAATACAAGGGAAATCAGGTGTGTGTCTTTAGTTTGAAACAACGTACCTGATTTCCTTTGCATTTTCTGTGTGGTGTCTCTCTCGTATGCCCGGAGTCTGCACTAGAAATTTTGTTTTTATTTTTGCTGAAAAAAAGTTAAAATTAAAGAATATGCCAACGAAAAAAAAATCCAGGCGACTGTACCTTTTTCCGTTGGGATATACAGTGGGCACGCTGCACGCTGGTTGGGCTGGCCAATCAGTGTGCTCGTTTTAGAACGTTAATGGCCAGTCGTTGTATAATTAATAATTCATTCATTGTATTGTTTAATAGTGTTCTGTTCAAAGTGTTTATGTGATTTTTTATTATGTTTTATACTGTTCCTCTCTGAAAATAGCCTCAGCCCAGTAGACTTAACCTAAATAACAAAAAAATAAATCAGTGAAATGTGCACAGAAAACTTTATAGCTAAACTAGAAAATCCCACCCTCACCTCAGATGATGGCAGAACTTTCACTGCTTGAGTTTTGCCCAAAGAGAAGTAAAGGTATCATCCGTCTTCCCACTCCAGGAACAAATGGGTCAGTAGGACAACAAGGGAATGCTTGGTGGTCAGTCATGGCCTTCAAGCAAAAAAAAAATTTAAACTGACTTTTAAGATAAAAGCTAGTGTCCCACTTTTCTAAGGCAACTGATTAGGAGATGAACTTGCAGAAAAGAAAAATACCTCCTAAGGATTTTCACACTCAACATTTCTTTTGTTTGGAGCCACAAAAAAAAAAAAATAGCCCCTAAGGATTTTCACTTTGAACATTTCTCTTGTTCTGAGACAGATGAAGCTGTCAATGCTTGTGACCATTGTTTAAAATGTAATAAATATAGCAGCATATGAAGGCTAAAACTTTTAGCCTTATATTTGAAATTCAGAACAAAAAAAAAACTACAAAAACATTATAAGAAAGGTCAGTAAATATTAAGTCTTTTTAATTTGGTTGAACCGAATATGGAGAAAAAACTGAAAAAAATATTGAAAAACAGGAAAACAAAGAAATGAAGCCCTCCTCAAGTTCTGCTGAAGAAGTGTCTACACTTTCCATTTGTTATACTTCTGGGTCACAAAAACAGCAATTACATTGCCAAAGGAATCCCCATTGTTGGTCAAAGCTTCATATAATATTAAGCAGCTGACACTAACATTGTTACCTTGCTGGTGCTACAGAAAATTATTCCTCAGATTCAAGAGCTCTCTAAGACACAGAATATTCGGATGTGGAGATGGCTAAGCATTTAATGTGGCCTGTATTTTTGAAGGATAGGATACTGGTTCTATACTAATGAAAATGTATGTATTTATTTATTTATTGATTGATTGATTGATTGATTGATTGATTGATTGATTGATTGATGATTGATTGATTGATTGGCATGTGTTTACCAGGAAAGTCCACTGGGCTAAAAGAACCTATTTTCAGTGGAGGTCTGGGGACAAAAGCTCCACAAGACAGTTAATATAATTATACATAACATTCAAAATAGATAGTACATACAAGCAGGATTAGCAAAATGGAATGATATTAAGCAAGACAACAGAGTAGAAAGGATATATAAATATATATATATATATATATATATATATATATATATATATATATATATATATAAAATGTGTACAGATAACTATTTAAGGGTGCATTTTAACACAAGTAAACTTATTGTTATACAGTTTTATGATAAACAGTTGTATACAGATATTTACAATATAATCAAGGAGTCACAGCCAGCATAAATGGTGCAGGAAAGAGTGAAATTGATTTATTGACAGATGGTTAGGCAACAATAGATAGAAAGTCAGTATGAAAGGAATCATGAGGTCAATATAACATATGGTGTGGGATCAGGTTATAGATGGGTAGGAATTAGAGCATCTGCATTGCCAAAGAGTGGAGAGGTGTTGGTGCAGTAACTTTTTGAAGGAGGAGTTATTGCTGGTGGTTCTGATAGCTACTGGGAAAGAATTCCAAAGTTTGACAGCAGAAAAGGAATAAAGCATGTCACCAGCTGGGAGTTTTGGTTTGTCTACTTGCAGAAGGAGTTGATTTTCAGATGACCTGAGTGGCCTATTTGTGTGGTAGTGGGATAAAATGGATGAAAGGGCTGGACAGTCTGAGGGTTTGTAAATCATTTCATGTGCTGTGGTTAACTGTAGATAGATTAGATAATTTGGGAGTTCAACCCAGTTAAGCTCTTGTAAGGAGATGCAGTGGTGTGAAGAATTTTTTTTGTTGGATGCAAACTTATTCACCTTGTTGTAGCAGGACTCAAGCTTGTTTTTTAAGGTGGACTGGATGTTGGTAAGGAGAGGAGCTCCGTACAGGAGTGATGGAAGGAGAAAGGTTGTGGCGATAGTATGCATAGTACAGCAGATAAGACAGTGTTTGTGCCGCCTAGTTTTTGGTTTTTTTATATTATTGCAGGTGTGGAGGTTGAATGTCAGGTTTTCATCAAGAATGATACATAGTAACTTAGTATGTGTGACAACCTCTATGGTGGTATTATTTTGAGAATGGATGATGAAATCTGACTTATTAACAGAGAGGTTTTTCTTAGGGGTAAATATTACCAGTTTGGTTTTATTAGGGTTTAGTGCTAGATAATTATTGGCCATTCACTTTTCAGTGGCAGAAAAGGCTTTGAATCATCTGTATATTGTACTACAGATGCATTATTAAGGGTGTAAGGAAAGTCATTTATAAAGATACTGAAAAGAAGGGGTCCTAAGATAGAGCCTCATGGAACACCTGTTGTAGAGTTAAGGAATGGGGAGAAAGAGTTTAGCCATTTAGTAGATTGATGCCTGCCTGTTAGATAGTTAGTGAATCAGTTCAGAGATGGGGGAGAGATACCTAGGGTGTAGAGTTTACTGAGGAGTAATGGGTGGGAGACCATACCAAAAGCCTATCAGAGGTTGAAAAAAGTGAGGATACAAAATTACCAGTGTTTCTGGCATGAGTGACTGTGTCCACAATGGAAATAAGAACAATAGTGGTACTATGACCTGGCATGAACTCGTGCTGAGTTGGGCAGAGGAGCTGGTTTGATTGTAAATAGTGTAGAAGTTGATAATAGATACATTTTTCAAGGATTTTAGAGATGGAGAAGATAATAGCTATGGATCAGAAATTAGAAATGTCAGTACTATTACCACTTTTGTGGAGGGGAAGAATATAAGCTTTTTTTCCAAACAGTGGGAAGATAAGCCTCTTGGAGGGATCTATTGATAAGTATGCTGACTGGATAGGCAATGTATCTAACTTGTATTTGGAGGTATTCTGGGGTAAGTTGTCAGGGGCAGTGGAGCCAGGTTTCAATTTTAGGAGAAGTTTGGTTATAGTGATGATGGATATGGGGTGAAAGAGAAGGAGGGTGGGGAAGGGGTGGCAACATCCTGAGAAGAATGTGTTTGTGGAAATATTTGGTATTACAAGCAGTTTGGGGAAAGGTGTTGGTAAGTTTGGCTATATATTTGATGAAATGTGAGTTAAAGAGAGAAGCTATTTCACTGGCAGTTTTCTCAAGGAATGGGCAGGGGTTATTTTTGGTGCCAAGGTTGATTATAGATGAGATGGAGTTCCAAAATTTCTTTGGATTTTGTTTGTGATCTTTTTGGAGGCTTAGCTAATATTCTTTTCTGTCAGATATGACTAGGCAGCTTGATTATAAAGTTGTCTCAATTCTGAGAGATGGGTGAGATTCTTGTACCTTTGTCATTTTTTCCATATTTTGTCCCTTGTAGTCATGATTTGCTTGGTAGCTTTAGAGATCCATATGGCATGTCTAGTTTTTACTCTTTTTAGTCTTACAGTGGCTAGTTTGTTTAAGATATTGAGAAATGTGGAGTTGAAGAACTTAACAGCCTCATCAAGGGGCAGGAGGTTTAGTATGTTCCAACTGATATTGCTTAGTATATCATTAAATGTTGAGGGAATAACGTTGCTTAGGTTTCTCCTTTGTTTATTTTGGTGTTGGGGTACTGTGTTGGTTTTACAAAGAATATAGGCTGGTAGATGATCACTAATGCTGCAAACTTTTGTTTGAGTTTGATACTGGTATCCAGTCAAGAATTGAACCAGAGTCTTTATTTCTGTTGGGTCAGGTTATATCTATTACTAGTTGTGTAAAACTGAATAGGTTGATGTGAGATGATGGAAACTGACCTGAGAAATCATTCCAGTTTATGTTTATGTCAGCTAGGATGATTGTCTCAAATTTTCTAAGATGGGAATATTGTTACCTGGAGGGATGTATAGGACTGTAATGCAAAGATACTTGGCATTGTACATTTTTTTTCTCAATAACATTTTATTGACTTGCACATCAAGTAAAGATACAGTGGGAAAAGTACATGCAGTGAAAAACACTGTTGATTACACAAGATTTATAATTGTTAGCACTTAATGCAAGCTACAAATACTAGCTAGTCCTAGTCTAATTCTAAATCTGTTCACAATATTTACAATATTTACAACCATGCTACTAACTTAATCCTGAGGGGGTGGAGTGGTAACAAGCATATCAATTCTGAATTATAATTTTAGGATATAATAATCATATTTTGTTAGGTCCATGAGTATGATGAAGACAAGATTTATTTCAGATAGCCAGTCTCTGATGGTTGAAGTACACCAAAGCTAGAAATGAGCTATCATCATGTGAGCAAGATATTTTCAGAGTCACTTCCAAAGTTACTGATAGTAGATACATTTCTTTGCATTTAATATGATCAATCTCTGAGAGGATATATATGTTGTAGCCATAGACTGGAAACCCTTCCATAACATCTTGGTGCGATCTAAACAGTTTTGGTTATGTACAGTTTGACAAGTGAGTATATGGTGATTAGAGTATGCATTTGCAGTTTGGTAAGATTCAAGACTGTAATATGGAGAACTGCTAGTTCCCAGCATAGGGTTGATTTGTGATACCCCATCTTTTCTAGTCATACCTTAAGCGAACCCCATAGATTCTGTGAGTATTTGCAAAACCACAGAACATGCAATAGATCAGCTTGTGGATAAGAGCAGCATTTACATGCTGCTGAGGATTTAGTATTAAATTTATTAAGAATCATGGGAGTGTAATAGACATTATTGTTAACCATTAGCTGTGTACATATTAGTTTCTTAAATGGAGAGAGACTGACAGTGAGGTTGATAGCTTTAAGTTTCTGTTCTTCTGAAAATGTGTTATCTCTGTTGTTCCAATAATTGGAGTATAGCAATGAGTCCTAATACATGAAAGAGCTAACAAGTTTGTAGGTGCTTGAAATTGGTTTCTTTCTACTGGCTAAGTTTTCCATAATTTCTGTGAGTCTGATTAAGTCTTTCTCATTTATAAGTGAGTCTCTGGTTATTGCAGGAAGAGTCTCAATAATCTGTCTTAAAATGATGGTGTATTTCTTGTTTGCCTGCAGACCTTCTCGTAATTCTTGTGGTGTGCCGTTTCTATGTTTGTAGATGTCCCAGATCTTACAATCCTTAATTTGCAGGTGTTCCAACAGATTTAACATCTTAAAATTAAATAAAATGCACCAAGTTAACACACAAACATATGTTTATTCAAACCAAAAATAAAAATAAAAATGGTTAGCACTTTCACAACTACACTAGTTGCTTCATCAGATACAGTAGTTTAACATAATAAAGCTTATATAGAAGATGCAATAAAGTCAGCTGACAATCCAGTAATCACATGTTCCAATGCTTATATATGTGTAACATTAAATATACGTAAATGTAAATATACATAAAAACATAAATAAATATGCATTAATATACTAATAAACGGTTAAAACATTACTATAAATATATATAAAAGACTTAGTTAAAATTTTGTGTTTCTGACTGCATATCCTTCAGAAAATATAATAATGCAAAATCTGTCATTCTAGCAACTTTCTACTTTTATAGAAACAACATTTAAAATCTAAACAAAAGAATACAAATGACTCAGGGTAAAAACAAGGTGCATAAAACAGATACGTAAAATTTTAAATAAAATACTTAAAGAAATATAATAATATAATAATTCTAGTGCTTCAATGGCCTGGCTTTTAAAAAAGGTTTCAAGGAATTATTTCCATTCAAGCCAGGATATTTCTCAGCATTCAACTTAAGAATCCATTTTTGTTCTATGCTTTCTGTAGTATTTTCTAAGTTACCTCCCCATATATTTGAGAGGACATGTTGAATAACAAAAAACTTAAAAGTATGAGACAAATCAGTTTTTCTAACATGATTTGCCAGTGCACTTGTCTCTTTACAATTATTTACATCTCTAACATGCTCAAGGATCCTGTCTTTCAGGACCCTGTTAGTTTTTCCTACATAATATGCAAAACATTTTTGACAGAAACAAAAATACACAACATTAGAAGTCCTACAATCAGCATAGCTATAACTGGTTATAGTAAATTTACATAGAGGATGAATAAATGTCTTGTTGCCATGAATATATTTACATGCAGTACAACGTCTGCATGGAAAAGTACCAACACGTGTAGAAAAATCTAATCTGTTAGGTTCTGTTCTATAACATAAATGTTGTTTTAAAGACTTGTTATTCCTGAAAGAAAATAAAGGAGTTTCACTGATTTTATTAGTCAGTTCTGGTACTTCTTGAGGTAAATGCCAATTTCTCATTATAATTTTCGTATATTCATTAACATTGCTAGAGTATTGAAAACCTGCTCGAAAATGATTAGTATCTGAAGTGTGAGTACTTCTGTGTTCTCTATCTGTCATAGTTGTAAAATAAGGTCTGCATCTGCTATTTCTTAATTTCCATGCTTCAGTGATAGTCTTGTCTATCTCTCCTGTCGCACAGCCCCTATCTAAAAACTCTAACTTCAAATTTGCAAGGGCTACTTTAGCATCATCGTCCTTATTATGTAGGCGCAGACACAGAACTCTAAATACCTGTCCTTTCAGTGTATTTCTAGGAATATGCCTAGGATGCATACTTGTTTTGTGTAATAATGTATTCTTCCTAGTAGGTTTTTGGTAAATGCTACTAATAATTTCATTACAATCAGATTTTCTGACTTTAACATCAAGAAAGTCAATTTCTAAATCTGAGCTATTAAAAGTAAATCTTAAAAACTCAGTAGTACTATGTAAATAATCTATAAAATTCTTAAGTTCATTGTCATTTCCGTTCCATAACATAAAAACATCATCAACAAAACGGACGTACCACAACACTTGTACAAAAAAGGGATTACTATCAGTAAATATAGAAAGTTGTTTCCAGCACACCAATGCCAAGCTGGCATAGCTATTTGCACATGCAGTGCCCATAGCTACACCAACCTTTTGCAAATAAAATTCAGTTTCAAATACACATACATTATTTTCTAAAATAATCTACAAAAGACTACATATTAATTGAATTTTCTTATTGTCATAACATCTATTCACTGTTAAAAATTCTCTAACTTTGTCTATTCCCCATAAATTAGGTATACAAGTAAACAATGATTCTATGTCCATGGTAACAAAAATGAAGTTATCTCCCTGTCCCAGAGTCATTATTCTATTATGTAGACATTCTAAAAGCATCTTAGTATATCAAAGAATAGTGTAGCAGTCATCTAAAAAAACATGTAAAGTTCCTTCTACAAAAATGGACAATGGCTCAGTGCACCAGCCAGTTCCAGAAAAGATAGGTCTCATGGGTGGAATAACAACATTTTTATGCATTTTTGGTAGACCATGTATTTTTGGTTTAGCAGGGTTCTCAGTAGTAAAATATTTAAATAATGATTCATCAATCAAATTAGTAATTAAAAGATCAAAAATTAAAAAAGACACCCTATCTATAATCCTATTGACCGTTGTTTGGTTAATACATTGATATACTTGTGTATTCAATAACAAATTTCTCATCTGAGAAATATAAAAGTCACTGTCCAGTATTACAATACCCCCACTCTTGTCAGCTTGTTTAATATCTACAGAACGCATATTCTTTAGTTGCTGCAAAGCTCTATATTCATCATTAGACAAATTGCAAAACCTGTTTTTAGTTGTCTGCCTATCCAATTCTCTAAAGCCAGTCTTACAAACATCTATGAAAGTTTGTATTCCTGGTGGAAACACTGGAACGAAAGTACTAGGTCTTTTATAAATGGTAACAATGTCACTTGTTTGAACCGAAAACATAGTTTTTAAAGTAAGGCTTCTGCCCAACAGTCTTAAATCTTTCAGCATTTCTGCTGAATTGGCTTTCTTAGCAGGAATAAATGTTAATCTCTTATTTAAAAGGGTAATTTGTTCCTTACTTAAAACAATGGTGGAAATATTTGTTACCAAACCTGTATTCATATTCTTCTCCATTTCATTAACTGCATGTTCTCTTCCTGGTGTTGATTCCTTACCTGTTTCCTTGACCGTGACATACTCCTCGTCCGTATTTTGTAAGGTAGGGGATTTTTCAAAGAAAAATTCCCTTTCATATTCTTGTCCAAAAAAACATTATTTACTTCCTCTCGTTGATGTAAAACAGCATTCTGTGGACTGCTAACATTCCCAAAACTCGTGGAAGCACTTGTAATTTGTATATTGTTACTAACAATAGCCGCAGCTTGATTTTCACTTAAACAGTGCAACTGTGAAGCTGCTCTGTTGTTTGTAGAGCTTTGTTGTTCACAGTCAGATAATGTAATAACATTACTGTTCGCTGATGTTTTAATACACTCTGCAACAACTTCATTTGATATTGTTCTGCTTACTGACACAGAAAGACTGCCAGCAGGCTGATTATGTTAAAAGCTTGCTGCATTTGATTCAATAGCAGTTTCAGGTAGCATAAACTTTCTCCCTTGAGGAGCGGAAGTAGCAGCAGACTGATTACTCGGTAAATTAGCATTCTCTTGTGGTGACGCCCTCGTGTTCTCTGGGCCAAGAGAAAACCTGATTTTTCATAAAATCAAGTTTATCTCGATTCAATTTATTCAGTTTAACTGTTTGAAGTCTTTTCTCATATGAAACAATATTTTCTCGAAGTTGTTCCATTCTGTTAAACACAACATCATTCATGTGGCTTTCAGAAATCTTTCTTTCTAGTGAAATAATCTGGCTCTTCAGCTCTTTTTCAATGGGAAAGAAAAAATCTATCAATAGCTGCATACACCTAGAACTAAACTGTAAGTTTAATTCTTGCCACCTGCGTAGCAACTCAGGATATGTATCCCCATACGTAGGCATATTTAAAATCCTGAGACCACGTGGAATAATTTTACTTTCCAAAGATACTTGAAGATGTAAGCACTGCCACTGAAGTCTTTTGTATTTATATAGTAGATTTTCCAACTCCCTATAGTTCTTGTAAAACTCAGGCATTTGTTGGTTATTAAAATTCTCTTGATTAGCAGCACTGTTTAAATCTGCATTTAATAAAGGATTCACAGATACATCCAAAAGTTGTAAAAAACGAACATGTGGCAAAATTTCTGCATCCTCAGGAGTAGATATATCCATTGTTCGTTGTGTGCCCCTTATGCCAGACAAATGAAGAATCCAAACAAAAAGAATATGAACAACTCAGGGTAAAAACAAGGTGCATAAAACAGATACATAAAATGAAATAAAATGCACCAAGTCAGCACACTAACATACGTTTATTCAAACCAAAAATAAAAATAAAAATGGTTAGCACTTTCACAACTACACTAGTTGCTTCATCAGACACAGTAGTTTAACATAATAAAGCTTATATAGAAGATGCAATAAAGTCAGCTGACAATCCAGTAGTCACATGTTCCAATGCTTATAAATGTGTAACATTAAATATACGTAAATGTAAATATACATAAAAACATAAATAAATATGCACTAATATACTAATAAATGGTTAAAACATTACTATAAATATATATAAAAGACTTAGTTAAAAATTTGAGTTTCTGACTTCATATCCTTCAGAAAATATAACAATGCAAAATCTGTCATTCTAGCAACTTTCTGCTTTTATAGAAACAATATTTAAAATCTAAACAAAAAGAATACGAACGACTCTGGGTAAAAACAAGGTGCATAAAACAGATACGTAAAATTAAATAAAATACTTAAAGAAATATAATAATATAATAATTCCAGTGCCAGGATATTTCCCAAATATACAGGGAGGTGACTTAGAAAATAATACAGAAAGCATAGAACAAAAACGGAAATAGTTCCTTAAAACCGTTTTTTAAAAGCCAGACCATTGAAGCACTAGAATTATTATATTATTATATTTCTTTAAGTATTTTATTTAATTTTACGTATCTGTTTTATGCACCTTGTTTTTACCCAGAGTCGTTCATATTCTTTTTGTTTAGATTTTAAATATTGTTTCCATAAAAGTAGAAAGTTGCTAGAATGACAGATCTTACATTATTATATTTTCTGAAGGTTATGAAGTCAGAAACTGAAAATTTTAACTAAGTCCTTTATATATATTTATAGTAATGTTTTAACCATTTATTAGTATATAAATGTATATTTATTTATGTTTTTGTGTATATTTACATTTACGTATATTTAATGTTACACGTTTATAAGCATTGGAACATGTGACTACTGGATTGTCAGCCAACTTTGTTGCATCTTCTATATAAGCTTTATTATACTAAACTACTGTGTCTGATGAAGCAACTAGTGTAGTTGTGAAAGCGTTAACCATTTTTATTTTTATTTTTGGTTTGAATAAACATATGTTTGTGTGTTAACTTGGTGCATTTTATTTCATTTTACGTATCTGTTTTATGCACCTTGTTTTTACCCTGAGCTGTTCATATTCTTTTTGTTTAGATTTAACATCTTGTTATTTATTTTGATACTTGGATTCAAGTTAATAGGTTGAAGAAGTGCTAGAGCATTATCAAGTTTTAGGGTTCTCATCCATTCCTGAAAATTCTTTACACTGGCCATTAAATTATCATTTAGTTTGAGGTTCCTAAAATTAACTGGAGTTATGTAAGGTATGGCTTTGAGGTTAACTTTACTGCAAAGCACATGTTGGTGCCAAACCTTAACCCATACTGGAGACCAATGTTCACTATGTTTTGAGAAGTTTGATATTAAAGTAAGTCTGTGCACATTGGTAATTCTAAAGTAGAGCTGAAAGTCTGGTAAGTTCAATTCCCCTCTCTCTTTGGGATATCTTAACTTTACATAACTAATTTGGACTGATTTAGGATACCAAATAAATTTGGCCAGCTCCTTATTTATTTTATGGAAGAAGTGATTTGGAATTATTGACATTGTTGCATTAAAATGATATAGCAATTTTGGTAAAATATCCATCCTAATGATTGCTGCTTTTGACATCATAGATAACTTTAGCAGTTTCCATCTATCTAGGTCTTGTGTGTCATTATTCTATGTTTTAAACACATTATTTTTGTAACACTGATAAGTGGTTATGCTCGTATGTTATACCAAGATATTTAATAGAATAGACTGTTTTAAATGGGGAATCTGGAAAGTAGCCTTCATTGTGATTTAAGGGGTTAATGGGAAATATATGTGATTTTCTGTGATTAATTTTGCAGTTTGAAACTATTGAGTATTCCTGTATTAACAAATCAGTTTTCTTAAGGTCTGTGTTAGGGAGGCCAAAGTAAATATTTAAGTAATCCGCAAATGCGGATAACCTTATTTTGGGGTTTAATATTCTTGGAATTGAATGGAAGGTTCTTTGCGAGATATGAAGGAATAGAGGTTCTATATACAAGTTGAATAAAAGTGGTGAGAGTGGGCATCCCTGTTTTGTTCCGTTGGTTATTTTGATGGGATTTGAAAAGGCTCTATTAATATATAGATATGTATGTGAGTTATTACATAGGGTTTCTATAAGATTGGTGAATTCTTTCGGGATATCAAAATAGAATAAAGATGTGAATAGAAAATTCCAGACAACCCTGTCAAATGCTTTACATGCATCTGGAACTAAAGCATATCTAGGATTTCTTTCTTTCTTGAGCAATTGTATCATAGAATCTAGTGTTAGAATATTATCCCATGTATGTCTGTTTACCATAAATCCAGATTTCTCAAGAGAGATGATTAATGGCATAATATTTAGTCTTTCTGCAAGGAGGGAGGCTAGGATTTTGATATCCAAGTTCATCAGGGCAATCAGTCTATAGTTATGGGGGTTAGCTCTGTCAATTCTGTTTTTTTGGAATTAATATTGTTTTGGAACTGTTCAAGTGAAAATCAGCTATCCCATGAGGTCTAATATGATTAAACACCTTTAAGAGTATAGAGGAAACTCTGAGATTAAATGTCTTATAGAATTCTGATGTGTATACATCTGGAAATGGGGCTTTGCCTGTTGTTAAGTTCTTGATTACCTCAATTATTTTTTGCTGTTTAAATGGGGCTGTTAGAAGATTTGCTTGGGTGTTTGTGATTTTTAGGAAATTCAAGATTTCTTAAGAATTTTTCAGCTTCTCCTCTAGAAATTTGTTGAGTGTGCATACTATAGATTTCTGTATACATTTCTTTAAATATTTTTATAATTTGTTTGCCTATTTTGAATATGTTATCTTGGTACTTTAACAGAGTTATTCTAGAGGCTTCTTGTTTGTTGTCTATTATCCTCACAAGCATTCTGAATGAGACCTGCACCCCTTCAGAATAGTTTGCTATATATTTTAGTTCTTGTATTGCGTAGCTTTGTTGGTGCAAGTCATACAGCTCTTTTTGTATTTTACCTCCTTGCTTTTCCAACTCAGTGCAATTTGTTGTCTGCATTTTCCTTTCTAGATCCCTAAGTTCATTAATTAGTTGATTTTCCTTTTCCTTCCCCACTTTTTTGAAGTAAGATGATTTTTGAATCAGGAAATCTCTAATTGTTGCCTTACATGCCACCCATTGTATATCCAGAGGAATGTTAGCATTGTTAAGGTTGTTATTTAGCTCTGCCAGTATATTAGCAACCCCAATGACCACTTCAGATTTAGCAAGAATGTTGTTATTTAAGGTCCAATTGCATCTGTGGTGATTGGATGTCATCAGTGAATCTGCCCAATTAATAATCATGATTTTGGAATGATCTGATAAATATCTGGGTTCACTAGCATATTTTAGTTTCCCCCTCACAAATTTATCAGAGATTAAAAAGAAGACTAGCTGAAACCAATAATTATGGCACTTGGAGTAACATGTATAGTAATTTCCTTTCTCTGAGTCTTCTCCAAAGGAAACAGAGTCAAGGAGGAGAAAGTCTGATATGAGGTCAGCTAAGGCAAATAGTGGTCTGAGAATTTGCATAGCACATTGTGTATTTCAGAGATGAAGTCTTGTTGTTTCGAGCATGGCCCATATACATTAAGAAACAGTGTTGGCTTCGGTAAGTCATGGCTCGATGCTGTGAATTAGCACCATCTACCATTTATATCAGACAAACACAATTACAGGATCTTGAAATTATTTTTTAACTATGATAAGAACTCCCTTGGAATTCGAGCTGTCTCCTGATGCAACACTGGTTTTAATTTATGTTTTATTTGTATCTACCTTCTAATCATCTTCTAGCATATGGATTTCTTGCATGAAGAAGATATTAGTCATCAACGTAAAAATTAGGTGCATCAGTAACTTCTTTTTTTTTTTTTAATCTTGTAGAGCCCTCACATTCAACAACTTTATCGTCCACATTTTAAATACGTTGATGTACTTTAGATACCATCATGTTTATTAAGTAGAACTTGTTGTATTTCAATTCCCAGATTTTTCCCCCTCTATTATTTTCAAAATCATAACCTGACTTAGTAGCATCAAACCCTTCCAGAACTAAACCTGTGCCTACCCACTTAACTCCCATACCCAGAAGAGTTCAGAAATGAAAGGCTGAAAAGTAAATCAGTAATCAGATTCGGCCTATTAATAAGGGAGTATATCCTTTGCAGTTTAACATTGCTAAATAACTGGATTCTTGTACTGACCTTAAACTACTATACATTCCTAACACTATCCAAAATAGGTTGATCATGACTAACACCACAATACCACTCAACTCCTTTTGATCCTTGACGCCAACTGCGTTAACATATTGTTTGTTTCTTAGTGCCTATGGTTTAAATGATGTTATCCTTATCTATATTCTAGTTCGCTCTCAACTGTATTCATATGATGGAGGTTATAGAAGGATATGCAATTTTCCTGTAGTTTAGGCATTTGGAAAGGCAATTATGTAATCTGTGTTTCATGGCAAACAATTCAAGTTTATAAGTTCAAGTCTTGATTTCCATGCACTAATTATATTAGTTTGGGGTAAAAGAAACTACTTACTTCTCTATTCGAGAGCTATAAGCCTTAGGAGATCTATACAGTGAAGTAAAGCATTTGGCTTTAGCTTATCAAATAAGCTATTTCAGCTTTGGCATATTTGGTTAAGCTGTGTCTAGAGTCTGTAGTAAGGTGCATCTTCTTTGGATGTTAATTGACAGTTGTATCCTAGTAAACACAGATTTCAACCAAGTTTTAATACTACCCACACACATCCATTTTGCATAGTTACAATAAAAACCACAACAACAAAAACAAAAACAGTTTCTACTCTTCAAACTTTGCAAGTCAGCAATATCAGCATAAAACTCATGCATTATTCTAAGAATAGATCTCAGACAATGCATTCCACCTATTTGCGACATCAAGAAATTAAATTTTGTCAAAGGGCTGTCCACAAAGAACTAGTATTTTGTTCACTTGCTAAGTTAGGCACAGGTCCATCACTCACGGGTGTCCATCTTAAGGAGCAGTGTTAAAGCTCTATGGATATCAGACATGGCTTAGCTGAAGATGAACAATTGGGTACATGGGAATGCCACAGGTAAGTTTATAATAAGCCCATGTTTCAACCAAATTTCTCTAGGACTAATTTAATTGGCTAAATAAAGGCAAGGGAAAGAAAAAAAAACATTATTTAAATATTTACCAAGTCAAAGGTGAATCTAAGTAGTTGACTTTCTTGAGCTAGCGGTCCCGACATAGTGTATTTAATTTATGTTAAGCACTTAGTATGAAAGAAAAAAAAATAAGAATGAAAATGTCCTGTTTCTTTGATATGTTGCTCTTTGTCTCCATTTAGTTAGGTACATGGTGCTTGTTTGAGTGAGTCCACAGTCACTACTCTTCCTTTAAACGAAAGAAGCATACAAGCGAGATGTTTGATGGTAATACATAAGGGTACTACATTACATACCTTCCTCTGTCAAATGGCTACTGCATTCTATGTTCCTCCAAGCTCGTAGACAGCATGTTGAAATATTTCAGTTTTCAAGATCTAATTTATCTTAATTGAATCTCTAGGACTAAGTGACATGCCAAAGGAGTATTCGGAAAGGAACTGCAGCGGAAGACTTGATTTTTCATTGTTTCTCCTATCAATAGGAGTTTAGGCCTCTGGAGCTTTGCCAAAGCTTTTCAAAAAGGCTAATTTTGCATATTTAGGTGAGTCTGCCATATATCTAACATCTTTGTGATTGTAAATGAAGATATTAGGGTAATGCATCTGGAATTTTACTTTGCGTTTGATCAAATCAGTGCAGTAGGTTGCAGGACTCTGACATTTTGTTTTTATCTCCAGGAGAAGGTCCTGTGCCAGCGTGAGTTTGATGCCATTGCATACTACAAATATTTGCTTTTTGGCTGCTAGTAAGATTTTTTGTGTATCCTGAAAATTGAGAAGTTTGGCATAGATTTGTCTCAGTGAGTCTGAGTCCTGCTTTTTGCGTAGCAAATGATGGACTCTCTCAATTATTATCTCACTGTTTTTTTCATCTTTTGGGAGTAAACTTTCAAAGATTTGCTTAATCATCTCTGGTTAGTGATTATGCTCATACATTTCAGGCAGACCTCTAATTAAAATATTGTTGCGATGCCTCCTAGCTTCTAATTTCACCAGTTTCTGATGCATTTCTATTATTGTTGTGGCTTTGGCGCCAATTTCCTCTTTCAGCTTGCTTATTTGAAATTTGTTGTCTTGCTTTTTGGCTTCAATGATATACATTCATTCTGCTATTTCATTCATCATCTAGCCAAAGCTGGAAAGTTGCTCAGAGAAACTTTGCACCACTGTTTGGCGAGGAAGCAAGGCTTGCTTAAGGTCTTCCATTTGGAAGCTGTTTTCAGGGTTCTGTTTATCCATCTCTTAGACATTTCTAATTGTTTCATTGTATTCTGTCTTTCAGAAACTATATTTTTTCAGAAGATATTATGGCAGATAGATTTGTTTTGGTGGTTTGAGTCTCCATTGTGTCTGTTTCCTTTTCTTTTGGCATCTTGAAGATTTTAAGTTATTGGAGCAGATTTTAAGACTGCAGCATTGAAATCAGGATATAATGCTGTATTCAGGCCTGAAATTTCACGTGGATAGCTTGGTGTAGATAAGCAGTCAGTAGATTAGTATTTGTATCTCCAAGGTTTGTAACCTAAAGTCCAATATGATATCCACAGGTGTAAGTACTACTCTTAATAAGAAGCTGTTCTCCTTTTTTAGCTGAAATCTTGGCTTTAGTCAGAGTAAGTTAACTTTTGTGAGGAACTCCGTGAAGAGGGTGTTTACTGAGCGTCCACCATCTTGGAATACTCAGCATTGTTCAATTTGAGGATATAAGTATTTCAGCTGTGGAGAATTGGGAAATAGGATTTGAATATGGGACTATGGTAAGGGTGTTAGGAAAGAGCCATTATTGAATCCCCAAATGATGTGGATACTCTACAAAAGTGCCTTACAGAAACAGATGCTTGGTGCCAGAGCCATGGGCTCAAGCTCAATGCCAAGAAATGTATTGTTATCCCCTTTGGGAAAAAACATGTATCCATGAATTACCATATAGGTGGCAGTACACTAAACACAGAAAGTGTGATAAGAGACTTAGGGACACAGGTGGACAGTGGTCTCACCTTCGATAACCACATCGCCACAACAGTCAGGAAATCCTTCTATGTGGCACACCTCATCACGAAAGGCTTTTCATCCAGAAAAAAGGAGGTCATTGTCCCACTGTACTCATCCCTCATTAGACCCATTATAGAATACAACGCTCCATTTGGTATGTACCTCTCAAGACGTCTGCAACAACTGGAAAGGCCTCAGAAATACCTCACTAAAAGAATCACAGGCCTAAAGCAGATGCCCTACGCTGACCGCCTTAAAAAACTCCAGCTATACTCTGTCTCATATCGTCTACTCAGAGGCAATCTCTGCTTAACATACAAGGCCATGTCAAACCCAGAGCTGTTGGACATGCTACACTTAACGAAATCCCAATCCCTCAGAGCTACACGCTCCAGGGATCTAAACCTTGTCATCACAATAAACAAAACATGCTGGAAGGATAGGTTCCTGACCCAGAGACTCCCCAGACTCTGGAATAGATTGCCCATACATGTCAAGCAGAGTGCCTCTTTGGACCTCTTCAAAAGGAACCTTGACAATTGGATGGGAGAAAGGAAATTCACCCCAGGGATCAAGTCAGTTGCCCTGCTAGACAGGGGTCCAGGAAAGTAAATAATGTGGGAAGAAATAGCCAGGGAATTGTTATGGCTAGGCTTGTATAGGCCCTAGGGCTGATAGCCTAGTACCAACCTATGAAACCTATGAACCTATGCCTCCTCCTTTTTTCCAGGGTCTGTCTGCTCACAGGCAGGCATACCCTAGGTGAAGGAATTCTGAGTCCTTTATGTAGGGTTTCAGCCAAGTTTCTGTAGTAGCTAAAATGTCTGGTTTATTTAGGGATATCCAGGTATGGAAATCTGGTATCTTGTTTCTGATACTTTGGAGATTAATTGTTATGAAATTTAGTGATTTTTGTGAACTAGGGAGGTTGGTAGTTAATGGGGTGGGTCCTGAGTCTGGGTGGATATCTCCACATAAGGATATAAAAGATTGCTTGTATAGATAAGTGAAAGGTGGGAGGTGTCTTTTCGGGTCACCAGGAATAATTATATGATTGAAGGTGCTTATGTGGAAGGGAAGACATTTTAGTTTGGTGAATATGAGTGTGTTGGGTGAATACAGGTTATCAGATATGTCTGAATAGCTAGAGAGAGATGAAAATTGTGTGGCAGTTGTTGAAGTACATGTTTGAGGTATATAGGCTGTATGTGGGGTTGTCAGAGTAGATAGGAAGCATAGCAGAATGGCAAGAAGGCTTAGTGGAGAGATGGGTGTGCGAATGAACAGTATATTGGATAAAGCATATTACAATTTGGATAAGCTGTATTTTGGGTTAGTTCTGTTACTGGTAGTATACAATTAATGTGAGGGCTGTGGGTAGAAGATGTAGTGGCTAATCTAGTGTGAGAGTTGTGGATATTGTGGAGGTAGTATCAAAAAGTGTGATGGTTCTATTATTAAAAGAAGGTACTGAAGGAGTGTAAAATGCTACTGGGTGACTGGATGGGAGGGAGTTGATTGTTAGTGCATTCTGCAGAGGGGTGGGGCTACAGAGAGAATATATGAAATTGATGCAGGGGTGGTGAGAATGGGGGTAGGGTAGAGGAGTGGAACCCAAGTGATAGCAAGGGTAGAATGGAACAGGAAGGACCTTTGTTCAGATGTGTACCAGAGACTATTAGTAAATGAAGTGTATCTCACTGCTGCAATGTTATGCTAGGCAGGTTATGTAAAGGTAACTACAGTTCAGCAGAGAGAAGTTTCTAAAGCCAGCAAAAATACCAACATAGATGAAAGGATAAGTCAAGGATGGGGATCTGGTTTGAGATGAAGAGACCTGGAAAATAAGAGTCAGGAGTGTAAGGCTGAGATGGGATTCTAATCAATAGAAAGAAACTAATTAGTGGAGTTATGCTATGAAAGTGAGGGGGGATTACTTAACAGAATTCTTGGTGAAGTGAGGTTAGTAGGAGGGAGGTAAGAAAGATGTTTACCAGGCTTTATGGTAAGTGAAAAGTACAGGAGATAGTGACAGAAATTATACAGATAGAAAACTCATATCACATTGCATGAAAGTTCTGGAGTGGGTGATTGATAAATGCATACACAGAGTAGTAGAATGTAAGATGGGAGATGAGCAGTTTGGATTCAGATCAGGATGCACAACACAATTGACCCGATGTTTGCATTGAGACAGATACTTGCAAAGAAGCTAGAGATGAGGAGATAGTCTAACTGGGCATTCAAAAACTTGGAGAAAGCATATGACAAGGTCCCAAGAAAGCTGATCTGGGCAGCACTGCAGTGGTTTGAAGTCCCAGAAACATTGTTAGAATTAGTGCAGGCTATGTACAAGGACCCAATGACTCAAATACGAACAGTCTTCGGCCTCACAGACGGGTTCCCAGTACAGGATGTACATCAGGGTTCAGCTCTGAGCCCACTGCTGTTCATACTGGTGATGGACTACATTAGCAAATAGGTTGGAGGGGAGAGATCAATAAATCTGCTGTATGCAGACGATGTGGCAGTACAGGCAGACTCTGAGCTAGAACTTCAGCAAAGGATAGGAGAATAGAATGCAAATCTGAAGGCACATGGGATGAAACTAAGCACAGATACGATGGTAGTAATGGCAGCAAATTTGGGGAAATAGGAAGAAGCTGAGAATAGAGACAGAAGGGAAGATAGTGGAACAGGTAAACAGCTTCAAGTATCTGGGAGGGGTAGTTGAAGAGAAGGGTAGTCTGAATGAAGAGGTCAAAACTAGAATCAGAGGGGCTGCAGCCAACTGGCATAGAATATCAGGTGTAGTCTATAACAGAAAAATACCAAAGAGGCTAAAAGGTAAGGTGTACAATACAGTGGTGCGACCAGTACTACTGTATGGTACAGAAACCTGGGCAGTAAAGGCAGAACAGTTGAAGAAGCTAGAGGTGAGGGAAATTAGGTGCCTGAGAAATGTCATAGGATGCACACTGTGGGACAGGCGAAGAAATGAGGACATAAGAGCAGAAGCCAAAATAGCTCCAATTGCAGAAAAGATCAAAGAGAACAGATTACGATGGTTCAGACACATGTGTAGAAAAGCAGAAGACAATCTGGTGAAGAAGATTTGGGACAGACAGGAAGAAGGTAAGAGGAAACGAGAATGTCCAGCAAAGAGGTGGATGGATTATGTGAAAGAAGATCTGCGACAGTCAGGCATGAGTGTTGAAGAAAGCAGGAGTGTGGTGCTAAATTGACAGAGTTGACAACAGTTAACCCAATACCCCGACCTTGTGTAGAAAAATGGGAAAAAAGGGGGTTAATAATGATGATGATTAACAGATTGAGAAAGAAAATACAATGGTAATCAACCAGTAAAATGAAGAATGAGCACTATGATGCACAGTCTATTTCTTATGTTTGTTCAAGTAAAACAGAGTTGAAGAAACAAAAACTGAGACAATTATCAGTATGTTATGGTAGAGCAGCTTAACAAAAAGCTAGGTATGCTTGAGCAACTAACAATCAGCAGCCTACTATGTGATAGAGTACATTCAGGATTAAGTAAATAAAAAGTATTAAACATTTATAGTGTAGCACATTCAGATAAACCAGTTCACTCAGAAGCTAGGCATATGGTTTGATCACACTGCAAATGCATTCAGAACTGTAAAAAGTACATTAGCCAAGGCACAAAATATACATGTGAAGTAATTAAGGCCTCCTGAAAAGCAATGTTATTGCAGTCATCAGTGTGTAAAGTATGCTCACAAGATACACAGAAACAATTCAAGCTATAACCAATTAGGCATGTAAATAGTTAGGAACAGTGTTTATAGATCTGGGAAGTATGGGAGATAATATAAATATTTGTTTCATACAGCACAATTACAGCATATTTATACATTTAGGTAATGTAAATACAGGTAGTGGTTATCGTGGAGTCTTTACTAGTTATAAACTATAGCAACCTGCTATAATACAACACTCTCAAATAATCAAGAAACACATAATTCTTGACAGTTTGGCAACAGTATAAAGCTGTGATTATTTCTGAAATTAAGGAATGGAAAAGGGTAATGCACTTATTAATTACAACAATGGAAGCAATCACCGACCATACATCACCATAAACAGAGAACAAACAATTAAATATCAAAGGAATACAATTAACTTAAATTAATGTACATAATGGTACTCCAACAGAAATTACATTCCACAAGATAAAATGCAATGTTGACATTTCTAAACACACACTCATATATATATATATATATATATATATATATATATATATATGAGACTAAGGTTAGTAAAGGCAGGTTAACACTTTTGTAAGAGTATCTGTTTAGGTGTTGTAAAAATGTATTAACCTGCAATGTGGTTAACAGTGTTACTGCATATTTGTACATTTGTTTATGTAAAGTACTTTTGAATTAGTAAACATTTTTTTATCATTGCTTTACTGATTTTGAGTTCATTTGAACATCTACTCCTACTTAATGCTCTGTAACTACATGTAGTAGGGAAGAAGTGAAAAACTTGGCCATGTTCTTCTATATTTTATTGCAGTAGTGATGATTTCTTTTTCAAGTTGTCAAGAGTATAACTAGGCATAAACCATGCATGGCAAGGCTTATTATCTGGAATAATTTGTGTATTCTTTGCAGTGAGATGTGCTACAGTTTAATTAAAAACAATAGACACATTCACCATGAATAGATTTGTTATTTGTTCAGAATGTTGGCAGTAGACATTACACTTGGAATGGAAGGGGTGGCAGCACTATGAAATTTGGTTTACAATTCCAAAAATTCTATTTGAACTTTTGTGAGTTTTATGACTTGATTTATATTTAAAACAGCTTATTTGCTGCACTTATGTAATAATGAAATAAAGTATTAAGCTTTGTTGCTGGAGTTATATTTCCACTCACCATGTTTTTTTTTTTGTCTTCATTTGTCTCTGTCTCATGTCCTGGTGGTGATATTTTCTCTGAACATTTTCAGAGTGAGGTCACTTTGAAGTATATTTACTTGAAACATTCAGTAATTTATGTTTAAAAGTGTGTTTAATATTGCTTTATAATTACTGAGAGTTTTCTAAGCATAAAAAAAACAAAAAATAAAAAAATGGTGTCCAAAAGAACAGCAACCAAGAAACTTTTTAATGAAGCACTTTTTGTTTGACATAAATTAGCAAACTTCTTCAGATAAAATGCATTCAAATGCAAAATATATTTAAAAGTTGTCCCATAAATCATTTGATCCAGCATGACCAATCCAAGGATACCATGGTTTATAATGTCTTTAAATAGTATGCTCAAGTTAAATATCAAATGGTAACAGTTCCTCAGTTGATTTTATGTGCATTTGGGGGGTTGCATGTAGATCTTTTGTTGAATATTTTGTTTCCAGTTATATTTATATACAATACTTTTTGTGATTTAATAGGTGAAATTTCTATATATAAAAAAATCCTTATTTTTTAATTAATAGGGTTTCTTATTTTTGTAGGAGCTTTTTCTGCAAAGGAAGGGGAGATTTTACATAATTTCATTGTGATTGGTTGTGCTGGATCTGAATAGGTATGCAAATTATACAGGCAATAATGAATAAACAAGATTCATGTCTAAGTTGCTATGTATCTGGAACAAGATCTGGAAATGCGACCTGATCTAATAATGTAGTAGTTAGGACTGGATTTAGCAACAGGGACAGTCATTGGTGAATGATCTACTTTAGGACTCTTGGGGTTATTCTCAGGAACAGGGATGTTTGCTGGAATGTCCTCTGGAACTGGAACTTTGGATAAGTCACTCTGAGAACTAGAGTCTTTATCACAGGCAAGATGCTGCATTACTGGCTCTGACACCAGTACTAAATGTTTCCAATTCCTTCTAAATTCTACTCCTTGTGATTCCATGATGTACGATCTCGGCTCTGGACATAAACATTTCATGACTCCAATCCAATCAAAACATTTTGCTGTCTGCATCCTCACTATCTCCCCTTCTTGGAATGGATTGAGGAGTTTGCAAGTCTTATCATAATAGGACTTCTGAGACAAACTTTTTTTCATGAGTTGAGCTTTCACTGCTTTGATGTTCTAGCATATGGAACCAACAAACTGCTACTGATTGGTAGTGTGGTTCTGGTTTGTCTCGACATAAGTCTCCAGGCAGGTGAACCAAGATGACAATCGCAAGGAATGTTTCTGAGATTAAAGAGATTCAGAAAAACATCAGTATTGTCTCGTTTCAACTTCTGTAACAACTGTTTTGCACTTTGAACTGCATGTTCTGCAAACCATTTGACTGTGAGTACTCAGGACTACTCGTAACATGAATAAAGTCCCACTCTTCAGCCAATCTCTTGAACTGCTGACTTGTAAACTTTGCACCGTTGTCAAAAATAAGTGTATGGACTACCATGTACAGAGAAATGTCTCTTCAACTTAGTAATGAAAGTACTGGATGTGAGAATAGGAAGTAGGTCAATCTCCAACCAATCTGAATAAGATTCTACTAATACCAAGTAATGTTGACCATTCTATTCGAAAATATATGTAGCTACTGTTGACCAAGGTAGTTCAGGAATCTGGTTTAGCTGAAGTGGTTCTTTCTGTTGATGCAAATTAGTACTATTACAAACAGAACAAGATGAAAGTACTTTCTCAATATCTCTTGACATGAAAGGCCAAAATATTAGTCCTCTCGCCCTTCTTTTGGTAGAATCAGTTCCTGGGTGGCCATGGTGCAAGATGTTAATATACTCTTGTTGCAAGGATTTTGGAACAATCACTTTTGGATCTTACATGATCCTACCATTGTCAGACGAAATATCTCATCTCTGTAGGGAAAATATTGTTGCACTTCTAGTGGTAAACAAGATTGCTTTGACAGACATCCTCAACTTATAAAGTGGTTGAGCTTCTGGAGAATTGGATCTGAAGCTATATGAAGTCTAAGCTCATCAAGACATGTTGAAGAAAATGTTCTAACTTCCATGACTTCAAAATCAAGTTGTGCATTTTCATGCTGTTCAGTGTTTTTTCTGGGTGATCTGGATAATGTATCAGCAAGCTATCAGTAAGATAAAGAAGTCTGCCTTTTGTGTAAACAAGATTGAAATTATACTTTTGCAATTTTAATATCATGCGTTGCAATCCCACAGGAGCTGTGTGCATAGGCTTTCCTCAAAATAATGACTAGAGGTTGGTGGTCATCTAAACTTGAATAGGTCAGCCATAAATATAATCATGGAACTTTGAACATGCAAACACAATTGCCAAAAGCTATTTCTCTATCGAGCATACTGCATCTCGGTTTGGGTTTGAATTATTGATGCATAGGCTACTACTGGTCTACCCTCTTGGAGAATGACTGCACCAAGACCAAACTTAAAAGCATCACAAGAAAGAGTACCTGGTTTGTGAACATCATAGTATCTTAAAGTAGGTAGACTGGCAATTCTCTGTTTCAGGGCATCAAATGCTCTTTGGTATTGTTCTAACCAGGACTAGGTTATATCTTTGCATGTCAGTTCTCTTAGTGGTGCTGAAAGTTGGCTCAAATCTGGAATGGACTTGCCTAGATAGTCAACCATGTCAAGAAAACATTGTAAGGTTTGGACAATCCCCCTGATTCATGAATCCTCCGTGTAAGACTTAATAAGTCTTACTCAGAGGTTGCAGTTGAATGGTATGACACCAGCGTGCCATGAATATTCATGAGGGCACACTGACTCAACTGTAAGTCTTACACGGACCGTGTAGGAAAGCAGGGGGTGTATCTGACTACCGAGCAGTCTAAATGTACACACCCCTGCAAGGGTTGAAAAAGTAAAATTAAAACACACAAGGGCGAGTCTGCTCAAATGTCCTTGCACCCAACGCCACACTCCCTGACATTATAAACCCCCATCACAGTTATAAAAAGTAAAACATTAATTTTATTTTTTTTTTTAATTCTGGAAATAGCTGCCCGTATTTGCACGTTTGTGCGCGGGTGTGCCCATTGCTTAGCTGCAGTTAGCAATTGAGACATGGAAGAGCATAAGAAAGAATGTATATGCAAATCACACCAAATAGCAATAGTGTAATGGTAGAGTGTTCCCCTTCTTATTTATGTTTTAAATCAGTATATGAAATAATACCTGACATATATGATTAAAATATTGGTAAAAAGCAGTGAAATGGCTTATGTATCAGTGAAGAAAATATATATTTTTAAAGGATCCTGATATATAATTGCCTGCAGTTAAGCAGTGCTTTACCCAGTGCAATAGAGTTGCCCAGAGTTAAATAGCGCTTTACCCAGGGCAATAGATTTGCCCAGAGTTAAATAGTGCTTTACACAGTGCAATAGAGTTGCCCAGAGTTAAATAGCACTTTACTCAGCTCAATAGAGTTGCCCAGAGTTAAATAGCGCTTTACCCAGTGCAACAGAGTTGCCCATAGTTAAATAGCACTTTAAACAGCGCAATCTGTTTGCGCGGACATGCGCGCTGTGCCAGCCAGGGCAACGTGGAGCAATGTAGAGCAAATTTGCTTAAACACAGCCACACTCCCTAGCCTATCTGGACAGTATTAAAATAAAATGAATGATAAGGTTCGAACCCAGGACTCTGTGGACCATAATCAAAGTACTGAACCACTAAGCCATGACAGCTTAGGAGAATCAGCCACTGTTGACATACATATACTTAGAAATGGTAGATTAACCATTACTAAGCAGGTCTGCAGTCAGCCGAGAATTTTCAAAAATGGCCAATCACAAAAAAGTGCGGAGAAATGCGGCATATATAAGCCTCATAGGTGGGAATACTTGCCATAACTGATTGTAGCTCACATCTGCAGTTAGAATGGCTGGTGCTGGAGAGGGTACACGCTTCCGAGTGCAACGTTGGGGCATCGAGGAGTCGAAATACATGGTTTGGCTCGTTGTCCACCGTCATGAGTCGAGACACCTGCAGGGCCAGTTCCATGGGACAGAGTACAAGGCAGAGGCTTGGAACCAGTTAGCTCATGACCTCACCAGTGCCACAGGCATTCCTCGGACTGGTGAGCCAGTCTGTCACCACCATGCAGACCTAAAGAGACGGTAGCAGGTCCGCCTGAACCAATGGATACAGGAGGCCCGTGGGATTCAAGATGCCCCACAACTGAGTAGGTAGCCATGGAATGCAGTATGTAAGAATTGATAATTGATTCTGTATAATGGATAGGTATGTCTCAATATCCCATCATTTACTTCACAGCTGCAGGTGACCGTGCTGCGAATCAGCAAGCCTATGCAGATAGGCTGCTAAGGCTGCACCACCAGGCAGGTTAGTGATTATTCTGCATGTATTGTTATATAAAATAGGGGAGAGATCATGAAAGAAAGTGTTGTAGTCCAATAATACAGCCATAAAATGCCCTGAATAAGTCCTCTGCATGTACTGTCATATAAAAATGTCAGAGAGCCAGAAAAAAAGAGAGTAGTAACCCATTCAGAAAGGTAAAATATGTCTGGAATAATATCTCTTCAGGTACTGTCATATAAAATAAGTGACCAAGCCTGAAAAAGAATGTTCTAACCTATTAATAAAGGTATAATATGTCTTGAGTATGTCTTCCATATGCACTGTTATATCAAATAAAGGAGTGAGCCTGTGGAAAAGTGTGTAATGTAATTAATAAAGGTATAAAACCCAGAGTGTGTCTGTGTCACTTACTTTGAAATGTTGTTGTACCATTGCATTATACAAATAGTACTGTTTTAATAAGTGCTGGCAACCCAGAGTTGTGCAGTCCCATCTAAAGTGGGTGATGGAAGTGCTAGTAGCTATGAAGCATATATACAGTCCTCAACAGTCAGTTACTGGCTTGCATGCGTAAGTAAATCTGGCACACGAGTAGCTTGTTAATTTGTTCCCCAGAAATGTGAGTGTGCTACAAGAAATGCAGGGTTCTGTACAAGTTGAACTGAAAATGTCATGTGAACACATCCAGATATGTAGATAAAGAAATATAAATGGAATCAAGAAATATGTAGCAGTAACATCTGCATCATGGACAGTTAGTATGTCAGATATAGGTCAGGTATATATTGAACTGGCCAAACCCATTACACAACCTAATGCATGTTGGCAAGTGTAATAAAACATGTAGAGGATATACACTTGCAGTCACTAGGAATGTAGTGTAGACTAAAAGTACTTATAAGATGTTAATTGAGGTTTCTTTCTACACCCTACTGTATGTGCATAAACCATGCAATTCCACACCTCAATGGGTATGTGTAATCTCAAATATTTGATGGGACATATGTCCTATTGTTCTATAAATATTTGCATTCACTTTGATGCATGTGCCCTGTTCAAACACCGCAATCATGGTGGCCTGTTGCTACCAATCATCCCTGCATGCTGTTGGAATATCCACTGTCGTTCAATATATGCATGTGTTATGCTTGCTGTTCAACTGTTGGAACCTTGGTGTATTGGGTTAATGGGAATATTACTGCATGCTGTTACAACTAATCTGGAATGCTGTTGTTTATGTTGTAATTAAACACACCTAATCACAGAACGTATGGGAAGGCCGGTCCCAGCAGACCCACCTGTCCCTCCTCAGCTGGCACCAGCAGGTCTGGTGCCCAGCCCGGGCTCCCCTCCTCCATTGGTCCTGTGCCACCTTCAGGTGGAAGCGCTGCAGGGGATGGGGCTCGTCCCCCTGTGCAAGCATGGGTGGAGAAGGGCCACCTGTCACCCTTCGAAGGGTCTGGGCTGTGGTGCATAGGGAGATCCAGCGTTCAGTCGCTGATCCCCTATGCCAGCTCGAGGTGAGAGTGGCACATCTCACGGGTGAGCCTGCCAATCCTACGCAGCCCCAAGCACAGCCACCCTCAGGGCTGTGAAGGTGCAGTGGTGACTGCCCATGGGTGGGGATCTCAGTTCCACTGTTACCATCTGTAGGCTCATGGGCTTGCGATTTCCAAACACCCATCCTCGTTAATTGTGTTCACCCACCCCATGTGTCATACACCGCCCCTGTATGCATCTTGTTTGTCTTGTCTGTTAACCTCCCCAACCTACCTCCCCAAACATACCTACTTTCTCTACCTCACTTTACACTCTCACCTAAAAAAAAAAAAGGACAATCTGTACCCACAAAAAAATTACGCCCCATACATAGCTGCCTATTTCGCACACATGTCCGCTGGACATGTAAACTGATAATTATAGTTGGCAGTACAACAGACTTTGTTGTCCTCACCCCTCTCCCAGGGGTGGAAGGTTTCAAATATCACTCCAAATTTATTGCATATGCACAGCTGTTGCTGGTAAAGAAATGGTTAGCGATGGACCTTCCCTACACCCGTCTTGCACATCCCAAGCTTGTTTACCTACTGTCTGTCCCTCTTTGTGCCCCCTTTTTCACCACTTTCCTATCTCCCCATTTTCTTTTCTTTAAAAGAAATTAGTGCGGGGGTTATCAGGATTAAGCATTTTTAAGCAGTAGTAAGTGGGTTTAAGCAAGTGTGCGCATATGTGTGCTTAGCTAAGTGTCGCTAAGCATCACACAAACCCGTGCAAACCCACTTACAACTGCTTAAAAGTGCCTTAGTCACTCTATGTCAGGGCCCTTGTTCTGCTCAGCAGCAAAACAAAAAATCTCTGCCAGTATCGAACCCCAGACCATTGACACAATAGACTGCATGAATTACCACTAAGCCACAGCAGATATACAAATAACTTGGTGCTGAAATAAATATAGCATGCATTACAATGAGGGAATGTAAATGAAAATTAGGAATGGCATAATACAAATCCTGTTCTGTTGACCTTTACCAGCAGTTGTTGTGGAATTGCATGACATGACTGTGAAAAGAGAACCAGCCATTCTAGCAGGGAATAATGTTACAGTAGCACCTTACAAACACCACACAGTATCAGACCAGGATAAACACTGGCAAAGTTGAATAGGACAGAGGGCAGACTCCCAAACTGTGACTGCTTTACAGGGATGCCCCTGATTTGTAAACAAATTTTAGCTGTGCTCCTCTGAATTACTCTGAAATGTACTAACATTAGGAAAAGTGGGGAATCACACTTAATGAATAATGTCAATAGGTGAGAGTAGACACTGCTTGCACGTCAGAAAAGATGTAGCAATACATATGCTCTGATTCCCAAGAAAGTCCCAACTGCAATATGTCTGTAATATATTGCAGGTGTATCTCACTTATATGTACCTTTCACTGAGGCCGTTCAAATATATACCTGAGAGTATCTGAGGCCTGGCAGAGGCAGAAACACACAGGTATATCAGCATTCCTGTTGTTACACACTCTGCAAATAGCTTTGGATGGAGTTTCACAAGCATGCCCTTATGTAGGAGTACAACACAGAAATATCACAGGATGTAGCCATGTACTGCTAGCAACCAACTGTGACAATGTCATTGTGCCAGTGCTAAAAAGACTGGTGTGGTGCACAGACAAAGAATAATAGGCTAACCTCTAGCTACCATCTGGATATGTCCACAGGTGGGCGCTACCAGACAGACTACTTGCCTTGATAGACTAACAGGTCCACAGCAACCCTGTATGTTCAGCAAGATAAACCTCACACGATAATAAAAAATTCTCTTTGCAGTTCTGCACCCATACCCAAAGGTATGACATACCTGTGTATTCAGGCAAAAACAGGGGTGTAGGGAGGCATACTCAGTACTGAAATATGTCCAGTTGTGTTGAGCAGCCTGTGCTAATGTCAACACAAACAAACCACAAACTGTTCAAAAGTGAGTAACTTAATAATTACAGTATAGCAGTACACAAACAGTGCATGTGCCACAGGAATACATTGCAATAACCACATTTGCATGGTAGTTAATTGTCTAATTCAGAAAGAAAGTACATACTCCCATGCATCCTGTGTTAACATTTGGAGGGGTGAGTACATGTCTACACTGAGAAGTGTGTACTGGAAGCAGCAAAATTCAGGTTTGAGTACAACATGCATATCACTGGATACAACCCTAGCTTCAGATAAGAGACATATACCAACCTTCTGCCTGACACAACGGTGTCCAGAGTAAACAAGCATGGGCCCCATCTTGGAAAGCTGAAAGGGCTATGCCTACCTAACCTAGCATTTTATAGCAGTGGGCTGCAATCACAGCGAATACTGCAATCACCACACAGCAGGCTGCATGCAATTACTGAATGGTGGGCAGCAATTGGTGCAGAGGCTGTCACATGCACATGTGCAGATACCTAGAAAAGCAGGCTGTACCTGCTGTCCACACATGCAATAATATTATTGCAGGAACAGGGAGATAGAGAGCGAGATCGAGAGAGAAACAGCGACACAGAGAGAGACACAGACAAAAGAGACAGAAACAGAGACAGAAACAGAAACAGAGAATTCCCAAAACAAACAACCAAAATAAAAAAAATAAATAAAAAAATAAACAAAACAGTAACAACAGACGGATCAGGGAAAACAAAGGTAAGGTATGTAACTCATATGTATGTGCTGGCATGTAGTAGATGTTCCTGAAGAGTACTCTACACACTGCAAATCATCCATATGTGGCAGCAGTACGTATCTATCTGTATCTGCATATGTGCATAGGGCAAGGGAAATACTGCAACTGTTAGTGAAGGGTGGACACATATATGTTGTTGAAGGTTATTATGTGCATATATCTATGTAGGTCGTAGTGTGAGGCATAGAAAACAGCATGCAGTGCTGATATATGTCATGTGGTGGTTAAAAGCTGTGGGACTGATTTGTCAGATCTGCTGTGTTACAGCCAGTGAGGCCTGCTAAAGCTACATGGGCTGAGGACACCAAAATGCATTCTGCACAACACTTTGCAATATAATCACATAACTGTACATCCCACAACTGTTGCATAACTGATATCCCCACCATGAAAGGTGGACTGTACATGTGCCTATATGTGCATCTATATGTACAGCAATGGATGTGTACATGTATGTGTATGTATATGTGTATATATATATATATATATATATATATATATATATATATATATATATATATGTATGTATATATACAGAGAGAGAGAGAGACGTGGGGTCATATGTACTGCAACAGGTGTGTGGTGACCAAGGCATGGACTGTAGACAAGTGCCAATACTGCAGTGCCATTCCTCCTTTCCAAAACACTGTACCCATTAACTACCACATAGGTAGAAATCTACCTAAAACTGAAGGTGTGATAAGGGAACATGTGACACAGGTGGACAGTAGCCTCCCCTTTGATAAAGACAGTGCCACACTACACTTGTAATCTATGTGGTATGTGTCATGACAACAGGTGTGTCATCTAGGGAAATTTAGGTCAGTGTTCCCCTCTACTCATCACAATGCCCCGTGTGGTATGTACCTTACATGACAATTACACAAAGTGGAAAGGCCACAGACATACCTCACAAAGGGTAATACTGGCCTAAAACAGATGCCCTATGCAGACTGACTCACAAAACCACAGCTAGACTGTATTTCATACTGCCCACACAGAGGTGACCTCTGCCGGACATACAGAGGTATGTTAGACCCATATCTATGTGACAATCACCATGGCAACATATCACAATCCCTCCGGGCTACATGCTCTACGGCCCTAAACCTTGTCAGCTCACTAAACAGTACATGCTGGAGGAATAGGTTCCTATCTCATAGATATGCCATACTCTGGAATAGACCACCTAGCAATAGCAAACTAGGCTCCTCATTAGCAGTTGTCATAAATACCCCTGATGATTGTTTGGGAGATTGGTAATACACCCCAGGAATCCCCTCTGTGGTTCTGGTTGATAGGGGCAAGTGAAATCAAAGTGTATGTGTGGCAATTCCAGGGTAGCATATGGCTAGGCAGCTGTAGGCCCTAGGGCCAATAGCATCTCACCTACCTATGACACTATGCACTCACACATGTACCCAATGCAATACCTGCTATGTGAGGTTGAATAAGTGTAAAGCTGAATGTGTGCAAGGTCTGTAAAGGTGTGATAGCATAGTGTGAAGTTGTATCTGACATGGTAGTGTCTATCCTAGCTGTGAGGCCAGCAAAAGATGTGTATGTTATTGTTAGGCAGACATAGCAGTATGGCATATGATGTGACGTAGTTCCTTGTTGATGACTGTGGTGTCTCATTGTAGGCTAAAGCAATACATGTATGCTTAGTGAGTGGTACTACTGGTGAATCCGACTCCAATATGAACTGTAGTACTACCTGAAGCTGTAGGCCTAAACAGCACAGTATGGTGTGTGTTCACATTGCTTGGAAACACTGTCTTGTGTGTTTCCTGTTGTCTGCACAGAGGACATAACTCAGGCATAAGGGTTTGTAAGTAGTGGCACACAGTACTGTATGGTACACAGGTAAAGCTCATCTGTGTTGGCATACAATGGTGTGTTGCATGTTTGTCTGATGTGTGTGTAATTATGCCTGTACCATGGCCGAAATCATATGTGTGTTACAGGGTATACATGTGTATCTAGCAACATATATACTCTGTTACAGCAGTATGCCACCTATATTAACAACTGTGCACATATGTTAGGCAGGGCTATGGCATCAACGACTAGGGCGGTTTACTGGTACTACTGTAACTGTACTTTACATTCATTGCAATGGATGACATCTTTGTTCATGCATTAGCGTGATATATACCCCTGTGGCGAAGTTGTGCATTGTGTCACAAACAGTGTGCCGGGTACTGTTGTATAGTGGTTTGATATAGAGAGTGTGCCAGGCACTGTTAGTCAGCTGTGACCTGAGAACCAATATGTGGAATTGAACTTGTGTATCCTCTGACAGACAAATGGATGGTATATATGGCAGTGAAGTGATATCTGTAGTTAAGGGTGTAAAGTGTGCCACAGGACTCGCTCACACATATTGTTAATTTCTCTTTCAGCCTGATGGCCCACCAATGTAACCCTTCTTACACAGCAGAGGAGGAAGAGGTGATCTAGCAAAGCCTGGTGCAGCACTACACACTGTTGTTTTCCAGAAGCAGCCAGCACCAGCATGAGCAGACTGCACTGCGGCAAGATTTTGTTCATCGGGTAAATGACATGGGCATGCATAACTGGACATATGAGCAGGTACGCCATCACTGCAGTGATTTAATTAGACATGTCTGGCAGCGTGCATCTAATATCCAGAGACAACAGTTTGCCACAGGTGGTGGGGTGGCCATTCATCTCCCCCTCACCAGAGTGGAAGAGCTGCTCCTAAGCATGGTGGCTCCTGGACAACAACAGCAACTCCCTCAGACATGTGTTGTCATGGAGGCCGGAGCCACCCAGCATGTTCACATGGAGTGTGCAGGTAACATGTCCTATCTGTAGACTACAGTTACCTGTATTGTTAGATTATGTCTATGTGAGATGTGTACTGTGTGTTTAGCAGTTGTGCTGCCTAGTGTTGTGCAATACTGATATTTGGAATATTATCTGTACACCTGTGACTGTTGACTGTTGTTCTACTGTAGTTTAGCAAACCCACAGTAGCAATGCCACAGTTGTGGTCACTGACGAACTCTCTCAAATTCTTGTAGGTCCCTCTGGTGTGACAGCAGGGCAGACGATCCATGCTGGTGAGTGTGGTATAACTGCAATGTTGGTAATAAAATGTGCATGTCATAGGTGAGGTGTAGGCCATGTACACGTAACACACCTACGCATAATGCATGCCGTGCATGTTTGCTGTAAGAAGTTGCACAGCTCAGTAATGTCAGTAGCTGCTCAATGACATGCAATACACAGAGCATCAGACACACTTGTGGCAACACCGTACTGCACATTGGATAGGCATAGTTGCTATGGCTGTACACAACATAACACGTTTTTCATACGCAGTACACCTCAACGTGCTACATATGTCGTTACCACACACCTGCTGTAAGGTCACACTTCAGTATCCCACATGTCATCCACACACACATGATAAACCTCAGGGGTAGAGGCCTATTATTGGGCTGTGCAACACTCTTCAACACATAACACAGTCATGTTAGGCAATGCTCCCTATTGGGCACCCACACACCCATGTACAAAGTAGCTGTGTAATTGTGAACGTAGCCACAGCACTGCAGTTCAGGTACAACATGCTAGGTGGTGGTCTGTCACACATTAGTAGCCGTGAGTGACCACATGATGCATGATGATGATGGGTCATGGTACTACACCCCATCCAGTTACAGTGACCACAGTACTACACATAACAGTCATTGCTTTGCACCTCAATGTTGTGTGTGTGCAAACATATGCACCTATACCTTACATATGCCAGTATACACAATATGCATAGCAGTCTCCATCTGTACAAAGTGACACATATATGTCCTGGAATGCTATTGGGTGTATAGGTCACATGACACACATCGGGTATGTGTGGTGTTTAATGTTGCAGGCGTGTAGCATGCCATGTCATGGCTGGCACTGACATATCTGCAATATGTCCCACACTCACCATAACCACTGTACAATGGCCATGTTGAGCATTTGGATTCCTTCACATTTACATGCACCACTCATCCCGTGTGTGTACATAGCATGCATGTGCTACACCTGTGCCCAGTATTATCTGCCATGGACACAGACACTGTATTCAGACATGGAAATATATGTGTCACACAGATAACACATGCAGCTATGGTATGTATACCTGTGAGTGATGGTGCACAGGACATTGCAGAGCTGATAATACTTGCACAGCAATGTTGTATCCATGTACACATTGTGTTCCAGGGTGTAGCCAATCACTGAACAACTACACACATGCATCAAAGCCATGTATACTGTCATTAAATAGGGCTGTCTACACTCGCACTGCATGGTCTTGAGCAACACATATTCTGCATGCTGACACGTGTGAGGTGACTGTTTGCCTTGTGATACTGTCAATCACCTTCGCCCACTAATGAGTATGTGTTGGATTGCTGGTGTGTGTATCTGCTGAAGTGAGGAGTGTATTTGTGTGCAGGTGTGCATGTGTGCACGTGTTCATGTGTGCATGTGCACGTGTGTGCATGTGCGCATGTGCGCATGTGTGCATGTGTTCATGTGTTCATGTGTGCATGTGTGCATGTGTGCATGTGTTCATGTGTGCATGTGTGCATGTGTGCATGTGTTCATGTGTGCATGTGTGCTAACATCATGTACAGATTGTAAAGTGTGTTTCCTGTCTTCCTTTCACAGGTGCTGAGTTTGGGGTGGCTGAATGCAGCAGGGAACCTGATGTCACTGCCACAAATAGTGGAGATGGTGAGACATGTATTGTGGCACAGGCAGGTTTGACAGGGTCTGTCATTGGTCCTCCATTCGACAGTACACAGCGTTCAACCCTATCTATGCACACACTCATACTGCCAATACATCCCTCATCACCAATGGCCTTAGCCGAGGGACAGCATACAGTTGGCATTGACCAGGATACTGTGGTACCCATGGCACTTGCATCCCCTCACAGCAGCCGTACCCATATTCCTGGAACAGTACCACATAGGTGGATGTCCAGGGGTTCTCGGGGGAGCACCGCTGGTCATATTGCCCCTGGCAGATGTGCCCTCACAGATCTTACAACCTCGAGTATGTTCCGGGTTGTAATGCAGGCACAGGCACGTATGGAACGGTACACCAGACAGGGACTAAGAGCGCAGAGGGCCCATTACACCGCTATCAATGACAGCATCCATGACCTTGCTGATGTATAGTGGTACCAGCATGTGTTAGTGAGTGGACAGTACGTGTGTGATGTGTGCAGTACAGATTAGCAGGTGTACATCTGTGAACATGGTGGTGCACACTGTCTGCATGTACGTGCATAGTGGACACATGGGACGTGTAACATATCCAGTTTTACACATTGTTAACATCTCATAGTATCTCTCGATGACCAGTATGCATTCTACTACAGATATAGGTTCATAGGTTGATACTAGGCTATCTGCCCTAGGGCATTTATAAGCCTAGCCAGAGTGTGTTTGGCTTTCACCACCCTTTTAGATTAGTTGACTGTGCCTCTGTATAGTAGGTCGCAGAAGGTAGCCCTTTTAAGGTTAGTTTACTGGACCTCTGTCAAGCAGGGACACAGAAGAGATCCCAGGGTTAAACTTACGATCTTCCATCCACTCGTCAAGATTTCTCTTGAAGAGGGTCAGTGAGGGGCTCTGCCTAACATGTATTGGGATTTTGTTCCAGAGTGAGAGGAGCCTCTGGGATATGAATCTGTCCCTCCAGCATGTCCTATTTATTTATGTGCTGAGGTTCAAGTCCCTGAAGTGTGTAGCTGTAAGGGATTTGGATTTCCTGAGGTGAAGCATGTCCATTAATTCTGGGTTGGACATGGCTTTATACGTCAGACACAGATCGCCTCTGAGTAGGCGGTATGCAACTGAGTAGAGTTGGAGTTTCTTTAGCCGAACTGCATAGAGCATCTGTTTGAGCCCCTTGATCCTCTTGGTGAGATACTTTTGGGATCTTTCCAGTTGCTGAAGGTGTCGGGTAAGGTACATCCCAAATGGGGCATTGTACTCAATTATGGGCCTGATAAGTGATGAGTAGAGGGGCACAATGACCTCTCTTGATCTAGATGTGAACCCTTGCATGATAAGATGGGCTATATAGAAGGTCTTTTTAACCACTTTGGCAACGTGATTGTCAAAGGAGAGATTGCTATCTACTTGGGTCCTCAAGTCCCTAATTACTTCTTCCATACTTAATGGATTACCACCTATGTGGTAATTTGTGGGCACTTTGTTTTTCCCAAAGGGGATGACTATGCACTTTTTGGCATTTAGCTTTACGCCAAGGCTCTGGCACCAGTTATCCATCTCTGTGAGACACTTTTGGAGGATGCTTGTGTCATCCAGAGAGTCAATTACAGCACCCAGTTTGCAGTCATCTGTGAACTTGGTCAGCCAAAGTCCACCCGTGTTAGCCTGTACCTCGGAGAAATATATACTGAACAAGAGAGGTCCCAGGACTGAGCCTTGTGGGACACCACTTGTAACTGGTTTAGAGTCTGACATGGCACCTGCTATTCTGACCATGTGGGTTCTATCCCTGAGCCAGTTTGCAACCCATCTTGTGACATAGGGGTTGATATTTAAGCTGGTAAGCTTATTTATGATGCCCGAGTGGGGTATTGTGTTGAAGGCTTTTGCAAGGTCCAGGTAGGCTGTGTGGACTACCTTCCCTTCATCTATGGCTTTGGTAACTGTTTCAAAGAAGTTGACCAGGTTCAAGAGGCAAGATATGCCCTTAACAAAGCCTAATCGGGTAGGATCCAGTGTCTGGAGGTTCCCAATGTCTTTGTTTATGATTTCCATGATGATATGCTCCATAGCTTTGCAGACCAGGCTAGTCAGGCTTATAGGGCAATAGTTTCTGGGGTCTGTTGTGGCACCACCTTTGTGGAGTGGGACCACTGTTGCTGTACACCATTCCTTGGGTACATATCCTGTAGTAAGTCTGAGATTGAACAGTGACTTTATATTTATTTATTTATTTATTTATTTTAAATATAAATAAATAAATTTGCTCTTTTGTGGGGGGGGGGGAGAGAAGTTTGCACTGAACCTTTCTGCCAGGATGTTGGCAATGTCTGTGGGTTCAGTGCATTTTTTGTAATTTTGCACTAACTCAGAGCATATCTGGGAGTTGCCTCCCAGGTTTCTGATATAACTAAAGAAGGCCTTGTGATTATCTTTAGTGCCTTGTGCAATTTTTCTTTCGAAGCTGGCCTTAGATGATTTTATGAGGGATCGTAGTTTCTTGCTAGTACTGATCAGTGACGCCTTCCCTTTTTGGGATTTTGCTCTGTCATGTAGTAGCTTTCTCCTTCTGTTGTATAGCTTATTTATGGCCGGGGTCCACCAGAAAGGTCTCCTGCCTTTGGAGGAGTGAGTCTTGGTTTTATTTGGGATAGCATGCTCCATGCATTCCTGTAGGTGTCCATAGAATGCTTTTGTAAAGGATTCTGCATTTTGGGCCATATTTTTCACTGGCCCGGGGGCTTTGAAGGATTCCACCTCAATTTTGAGAAGTGTGAAGTTTGCTTTTGAGAAGTTCTTCACCGTGGTTTCCTTGGCTAGGGGTGGGGACGGAATATGGATGCCCAGTGAGATTTGTTTATGGTCTGATTTTACCAATGAGGGGTATACCTCTGGTGTGGAACATAGAGACCCCATGTTGGTGATGACCAGATCCAATATGTTTTCCCCTCATGGGAGTGGTGACCAGTTGTTGCATAGCATTTGAGTTTATAAATTCTAGGAACCGTTGGGCAAGGGTGTTTGGGCTTGAGTAGTTTTCCCAATCGATGTTTGGGTAGTTGAAGTTACCCAATATAATAGTGTTTGGAGAGACCTTCATATTCTCCAGTGTTCTCAGGAAAGTTGAGTGAGGTTCCTGTGTTTGGGAGGGTGGTCTGTAGCAGGCTACAAACTAAAAGGCAGTTTTTCCCACAGTTAGTTGCAAATGGATGGTCTCCGATGCTTCGTGCAGTGCCACTAACCTGGAAATGTGGGTATCTTTGATAAATATGGATACTCCCCCTCCTTTTGTGGTTCAGTCCAGGTTTTGGGGCCGGAATGCATGGTATGAAGTATAACCTGTTAGTGCTGAGGTGCTCTCAGGAGCCTTGAACCAAGTTTCTGTTACTGCACATATATCGATATTCTCCATACTGAGGAGAGTCTCGAGTGCATGCATCTTGATATGTACTAACATGGGTACACATGTGTGTATGACATGGGTTGACACTATGCTGTGGGTGATGCTGTTAATATCTGTCAATGTTTTGCATTCTGGTAGTATACACAACCTCAACAGCATGACTATAAAAAATTATTAGATGATGTACTGATAACTGACACACAGTTGTAGGGAACTCAGTAACAATGGGATCTTTCCGGTACTATACTATAACAGTAACCAGTGGTATTGACTGCCACCCATTCCTGGGACCACACCTGTTTGGCATATAGGCCTCTTAGGTACATGCAAACACACTAGGGATATGTCTATCCACATCTGTAAATGCATGCATTGGCCTAAAATGCATTCTTTGGATGGGACACATATCCTACACAAGGGTATCATACAGACAGATACCTGTTGTCTGACACATGCTGTATTGCACTAAGCCGACTATGGCATAGTCATCCACATTTACTATACATGCTATCCCGACAGTACCACATAGGTGATAGCCCCCAACATGTATGTTGGGTACCAATGTGTACCTACAGCCACGTGTTATATCATCTGTCCCTTGGTATCCACATATCCAGAGGTATTGTGGAGTCCATCGGCGTATCACATAAGACATTAGGGGCCTGAATGCATATCCACAAGGCTGTTGTACACCTATGATGACTGTCCATTATTGCACATCATTGTTGTGTATGAACATGTCTGACATATACCCCAGGCATGTACCCTCACTCACACTACTCTATAGTAACTGTCATGAGTGTGTGTGGCACAGATGACCTTGGCCACAGATCACTGCAGTGGCTGGCCCTGTCACATACATAGATATGTGACCTACGATCTGAGAAGCAGCGGCAGAATCTGTCAAAGGAAACAAATGTATTCATGTAGTATGTAGGCTTCACACCTATGTACTAATTGAGGTCACATGCACATATATTTATTTGCCACACAGATACCTGATGTGTGCAATGCACATACTGTTTCAATCCTGATATGTCATACCATAGTAAAAGCAAAACCCACAACGCATTGACCAACAGTATCACACACACTCAGCAATTGTAGGTTTCAACCCCCTACCTAACTATGTTATGATACTAGAGGGATACGCTTTACCACGGCGCGCTATATACTTTACTGGGTGTTTTGTTTTCTCCTGCTATATTTGTAGGATGCTCATCATCAGACTTTCCAAAGAGGAATGTACCTCTTTTAATGTGTTTTCCCAGTCTCCAAAAAGGGCACTCTTCTCAAAGGAAGTCACACACATACACACAGCCTCACACTCAAGCACACACTGTCAGCAGGATTCAAATCTCTACGTAACTATGTTATGATACTAGAAAGATATGCATTAATACAGCGCGCTATATGCTTTATTGGGTGATTTGCTTTCTCCTGCAATATTTGTAGGATGCTAACATCAGCAGACTTTCCAAAGAGGAATGTACCTCTTGTAATGTGTTTTCCCAGTCTCCAAAAAGGGCACTCCTCTCAAAGGAAAGCACACCCCCCCCACACACACACAGTCAGCAACTGTAGGATTCAAAGCCCTACCTAACTATGTTATGATACTAGAGAAATAGGCATTAATACAGCACACTATATGCTTTACTGGGTGATTTGTTTTCTCCTGCTAGATTTGCAGGATGCTGACATCAGCAGACTTTCCAAAGAGGAATGTTCATGTAGAATGGGTGAGCAGCTCCCCCCAAAGCTGAAAGCATGGCAGCAATTGGATTACATTGTTTCCCTATATGTGTCATGAATGAACTACAGAACAAACAGACCCTGCACCTGAACAGTCTGTTGAGCCTCACCCTTGTAATGTGTTTTCCCAGTCTCCAAAGAGGGCACCCCTCTCAAAGGAAATCACACACACACACACACACACACACACACACACACACACACACACACACACACACACACACACACACACACACACAGTCAGCAATTGCAGGATTCAAGCCTCTACCTAACTATGTTCTGATACTAGAGAGATACGCATTAACACAGCGTGCGATATGCTTTACTGAGTGACTTGCTTTCTCCTGCTAAATTTGTGGGATGCTGACATCAGCAGACTTTACAAAGAGGAATGTACCTCTTGTAATGTGTTTTCCCAGTCTCCAAAAAAGGCACTCCTCTCAAAGGAAATCACACACATACACCCCACACACACACACACATAGTTAACCATTGCAGGATTCAAACCCCTACCTAACTATGTCTTGATACTAGAAAGATACGCATTAACACATCACGCTATATGCCTTACTAGGTGGTTTCCTTTCTCCTGCTATATTTGTAGGATGCTGACATCATCAGACTGGACATGGTAATGTGTGTACACTTTGTTTTATGCAATCCCAGGAATGAGCCATGTGGGTCGGCAGGTGTCAACAGCTTGAACAGGACCACATAGTTCTTAGCTTGTGTGATCTATCTGTGGACAAATTGACATTCCTTCATATGTCAACACATATTTATGCACAGATTGTTGATTTTGTAGATACAACATGTATCTGGGATGTTGATAAAGGGCTATTCAAAGTCTATGTGAGACATGTTTAGCTCTGTTCAGTGATGTATGTCCTGGGTGGCTGCCTTGCAAACAGTCTAGCATGTTTGGGAACCATGATCTGCACATGAACATACCACAGTTGGTACGGTTGTGCATTTGTCAGCTTCCAATAGCTCTGTTTATGACTTCAACCATGATGGACTCCATGACCTTGCAAATCAGACTTCATGAGCTTACTGGACTATACTTCCCATGGTGTGTTGTGCACCAACACTTGTGGGGAGAGCCATATGTTGCTGTAACACATTCAACAGTTCCAGATCCTGTGGAGAGGGTGAGGCTCAACAGACTGTTCAGGTGCAGGGTCTGTTTGTTCTGTAGTTCATTCATGACACATATAGGGAAACAATGTAATCCAATTGCTGTCATGCTTTCAGCTTTGGGGGGAGCTGCTCACCCATTCTACATGTGATATCTCCAGGTATGATGATAAGGACTTTCGTCAGTGGGAGGTAGGTATGTATATATGGGTCTGTCTGACAGGATGTCGGCATTGTCAATCAGGTACAGTTGGCCCTGACTCAGGACGTATATGAGTGTACATTGCTATTTATGACATAGCTGAAGGAGGTGTCATGATTCTGTCTGGACTCCTTCACAGCTACTCTTTACAAAACACCGACAAACCTGAGCACTAATCCCTGTTATACTCTTTTACACACTTAACACCCTGCTGATCCTTTGTGATCAGTCTACAGAGTATGTCATCATAATATCCTGGCATGTCCAGGGGTCGGTTTTGTGTGTACTCTCCAGTTCAGCTAGTGAATATTGTGATTTTGACACAATGTCACAACTGCCTCATGTACACAGACAACCCTCTCCTCCTCCCAACAAACTCAGATATATGTATGAGATGTAACTATATAGACATACAGGAGGCTGAGCTCTCTCGACCCATGACTGGCACAGTCTATCAGGTGGTGAAGGTAGCCACACACACCACATATCAGTCTCACATAAATCTATAGCGACAGCAATCAAACCACATTATCACACATAAACATACTCGGAGGCTCTAAATAACCTCTGCCTAAGCAGCAGAGACCTCCAAAGCAGACACACAAACAACTGCTACCCCACTACAATACCCACATATCACATAGTTCACAATGTCAGTGTACCACACAGTCACTGCCCTTCGGGCTAAGCAACACACCTAATACACTTGTAATAGGTGACACTTATTGTCAGACACACTGACGTCCCACTCAGCAGGCCAAACAAGGGGATGGTCACTTTGAGCTGTCGGTCAGGTGCCAGGATCCGCCACATAACACATGCACTCAGGTCACTCCAAAGCAAGTACAGAAATGGCTCCATCATTGTCCATGCTGGTGCGTAAAACCTCAGACGTTCCTCCCTGGACCACATGACATGATACATAGAGGAACTCTCTGATCATGTAGGCCAGGCCACTATGACCCTGACCTTGTGTACCATCTTACACTCACCAAGTATGATGTCACAGTATACAGACAAACTTATCACGTTTAACAGTTGGCTAACATATTGGTGTCATTCAAAGGGGATCCAGTGTCTGTCAGCCTGGGGTGACATGCTCAACATGCCATGTAGCTTCGCTATGGACAGCTTGCACCTGTCATCCTTGGACTTTCGAATACTGGCTAAGGCTCTTGCTACCACCATACTGCCTTTTTTAAGAGGGGCTCAAAAGACAAACCCACCTCCATAGACATCACAGAGTAAATGAAACTAAGGGTAATGCTGCTCAACACCAGATGTGTTACCCTCAAATTGCGCCCACTCAGGACTCTCCTCAGTATGGAGAATAGTGATATCTGTGCACTAACAGACACCTGGTTCAGGCTCGCAAATGCACACCAGCACTACCAGGTTATATTTCATACCATGCTTTCTGACCACAAGACTCGGAACGGACAACACAAATAGGGGGAGTATCCATATACATCACAGACACACACACCTCCGGGTTAGTAGCACTGCACAAAGCATTGCAGACCATACATATGCAACTAACATTGTGCAAAACTGCCTTTCAATTTGTTGCCTGCTACAGACCACCCTCCCAAACTCAGGAACCACAATCAGCTTTCCTGGGAACACTGGAGAATATGAAGGTCTCCCCAAACACCATTATATTGGTTCATAGGTTCATAGGTTCATAGGTTCATACTAGGCTATCTGCCCTAGGGCATTTATAAGCCTAGCCAGAGTGTGTGTGGCTTTCACCACCCCTTAGGATGAGAATACTATACCCATTAGTTTGCTGTGCCTCTGTCCAGCAGTGATACAGAGATGATTCCCGGGGTAAACCTACGATCTCTCATCCACTCGTCAAGATTTCTCTTGAACAGAGTCAGTGAGGGGCTCTGCCTCACATGGACTGGGATTCTGTTCCATAGTGTAGGGAGTCTCTGGGTGATGAATCTGTCCCTCCAGCATGTCCTATTTATATCCGTGTTGAGGTTTAAGTCTATCCGTGTTGAGGTTTAAGTGGGTGACTTCAAATACCCAAACATTAACTGGGGATACTACTTAAGCCCCAACACCCTCGCCCAACAGTTGCTACTATTTGTAAACTCATATGCTATGGCACAACCGGTCACCACACCCACAAGAGGGGAAAACATATTGGACCTGATCATCACCAACATGGGGACTCTATGTTCCACACCAGCGATATACCCCTCATTGGTAAGGTCAGAACATACATTTATCTCACTGGACATCCATATCCCGTCCCCACACCCATCCTGGGTAATCTTGGTGAACTTCTCATAAGCAAATGTCTCACTTCTCCAAAGCAAGGTGGTATCCTTCAGAGACCCTGGGACAGTGGTAAATACGGCTCAGACTGCTGAATCCTTTACACACACATTCTATGGACACCTAGTGGACTGCATGGATCGTGCTATCCCAAATAACAACAAGACTCACTCCTCCAATGGCAGGGGACCTGTCTGGTAGACTACAGCCATTAATAAGCTATACAATGACAGGAGGAAGCTACTACATGATAGAGCACAATCCCAGACAGGGAAGGCATCTGTGATCTGTACTAGCAGACAGCTACGATCACTCATGAATTTATCTAAGGCCCGCTTCTAACGGACAATTGCACCAGACACGTAGGACAATCACAAGGCCTTCTTCAGTTATGTCAGGAACCTGGGTGGACACTTACTGATATGCTGTGAGTTACTGCATACTGACTAAACATACCCTGAACCCATTGACATCGCCAACTTCCTGGCAAACAGGTTCAGTGCAGATGTCTCCCCCCCATCCCCCCTAAGGAGCAACTATCCATCCCAACAGAGTGTAACCTCCCTGAAATCACAAATAAACAGGTGAGTGCTGCCCTCCCCAAAGTGGACAACACAGCATCAATGGGACCAGATGGTGTTCCGGCCTGCATCTTACATGAGCTTCATGACAGACATAACCCTCACATTATGTCACTGTTCAATATCAGAGTTACTACAGGATATGTACCCAAGGAATGGCATACAGTGACAGTGGTCCTGCTCCACAGAGTTGGTGCCACAATGGACCACAGACAATATCGCCCTATAAGCCTAACTAGCCTGTTCTGCACAGCTATGGAGGGTATTGTCATGGGACTCATAAACATAGACATCAGGAAACTACAGACACTGTGTCCTACACATTTCAGTGTTGTTGTGGGTAGATCTTGCCTTTTGAACCTGTTTGTATTCTTTAAACGGTTATCAGGTCCATCGACGTGGGGATGGTTGTCCACACAGCCAACCTGGACCTTGCAAAACCCTTCAACACAATACCCCACTCGGCCATTATGCATAGGCTCACCAGCGTCGATATCGACACATATCTCACACGATGGATTGATACCTGGATCAGGGATAGCACCCACATGGTCAGTATTGCAGGTGCCATGTCTGACTATACACCAGTTACATGTGGCATCCCACAAGGCTCAGTTCTGGGACCTCTCTTGTTCAGTATATATTTGTCTGACGTACAGGCTAACACAGGAGGAATATGGCTGACCATGTTCGCAGATGACTGCAAACTGGGTGCCATAATCAACTCTCCAGCTGGCACATGCATACTCAAACAGGGTCTCACAGAGATGGATGACTGGTGCCTGAGCCATGGCTTACAGCTAAATGCCATTAGTTGCATAGTTATCCCCTTTGGGAATAACAACATGCCCACACATTACAACATAGGTAGTAATCCATTACATATGGTAGGTGTTGTTAGGGGTTTGGGGACATGACTTGTTCGTACTGTCACCTTTGACAATCACGTTGCCAAAGTGGTTAGACAGACCTTCTATATAGCCCACCTTATCCCATATGGTTTCACATATAGATCAAGTGAGGTCATTGTGCCCCTATACTCATCACGACCATGCTTGGTTACAATGCCACATTTGGGATGTACCTTACCCAACACCTGCAGCAACTTAAAGGCCACAAATGTTCCTCAACAAGCAGATCTAGGGACTCACACAGATGCCCTGCACAGTTTGGACACAGTAACTCCAGCTCTACTCAGTCGCTTACCGCCTACTCACATGTGATGTGTGCCTGTTGTTTACAGAAATACCCAACCCAGAATTGATGGACATGCTCCACCTCAGGATATCTGACTCCCTTGGAACTACACACTCCAGGGACATATACCTCAGCACAGATGTTAATAGGACATGCTGGAGGGACAGATTCTTATCCCAGAGGCTCCACTCACTCCGGATTGTAATCCCGGTTTTGCATAGGCAGAGCCACCCACTGACCACCTACAGGAGACATCTTGACAACTGGGTGGGTGATCGTATGTTTACCCCTGGGATATCTTCTGGGTCTCTGCTAGACAGAGGCACACTAGACTAAACATAAATGGGCTATCTTGTGTGACCTACTATTCACAGGCACAGTGTAGCAATCTGACAGTGTTGCGAAAGCCAAACACACTCTGGCTAGGCTTGTACATGCCCTAGGGCAGATAGCCTAGTATCGATCTCTGAACCTATGATAATGTTCGGGATGCACAATGTTTATTGCTGGTACTGTTTGCAGGTTTTTATCGTCTTTGCTTTCCCTATTTCTATGAACAACTTAGGTATCTGCAGAACATATTTGATTATGACAGGGTTCCACTATATTATATATGTGTCTGTTGTCATATTACTGGGTGCACAGGGCAGATTGCTGGATAGTGAGAGGTTCCTGGGTTAACACATGCAACTGCCAGTTATGTGTGGCCCACCGCTGTACTCAGACATGGCCTAAGTGTGTGAGCATGCCCAGTTCAGGCTTTCCGTGTTTTGTTGCCTGACATTTGTCTCATTTATTCAAGTGTGTGAGCATGCCCTGTGTGACCTTTTAGTATGTTGCTGTCTGAGGTCCACTACATTTGTTGATGTGTGTGAACATGACCAATATTAACATTTATACTGTGTGTGTTGAAAGTCAGGTTCTATTCTTACTGCAGGACTCACCTTTGTGTCATAACTCAACATGGATTATGCTGTGCCTGCAAGGTTTCCATGAGATACTTTGCATAGACTTATCAACATTTATTCATACAGGCTGACCACTGCAGTACTGTCATGGTTTAGTGGTTCAGTACTATGATTATAGTGCACAGTATTCTGGGTTCGAGGCCCATCACTGCTTTATATTTTCATACTGAGCAGACCAGACTGCTTAAGGGCAAGTAGAGCAAATATGAGCATGTTGGCTTTTGTTCAGCTATGCCCTACTTAGACCAAGCTTGTCCGACATTGCTCAATATTAACCAACATTGCTGGACGTTGCCCAATATTACTCAACATTGACCACAGTTGTGCTAGTTGGTGTGTGTGATTTTGTTTACATATACTGCATGTTGGTAAATCTGTTTATCACTGCTTTATATTGCTTAACACATGGCAATCATGCCTCAGGTGGTGCTGCAGGGCTGCCTATGTCAGATGCACATACTACACTCCCTATACATGTTTGAAAGCAGGTAGTGTCAACTTAGGCATCGCTTTTACTATATGTGGGAGTCAGAGAGAGGTATCATTTCCAGAGTTCCTACTGAGCCAGTGTATGTGCTATGCGGTGCCTCTTTGCCAAGGCCAAAGCATACTGGGCACGCCTCCTTCTGCCTACTGGGGCAGGCTCAGGTTGTTCCTCCTCCGAATCACACTCTGCCTGTGATGGTCTTGGCAATGGTGGGGGGGCTGTTTGGCCTGGGCCTATGCTGGTCCTGCTGCAGCTGTTTTCGCAGGATCATATTATGTAGCATAGCACATACCATGACAATTTGGGTACATGTAGTTGGTGAGTACGGCAAGGTTCCACCAGATGTGTCCAGGCACCGGAACCATGACTTGAGCAGCCCAAACACATGCTTGATTACATTTCGTGTTTGTGCGTGTGCCTCATTATGGCATTCCTGTTCAGGTGTGTGTGCTTTTCTGATGGGTGTCATCAGCCACGGCTCCAGTGCATAGCCAGCATCCCCCATTAGGTGACCATGTGGGATGTCCCCATTGGCAAATGTCTGGTACAGCTGCATCAGATGCCAGATATGGGAATCATGGTAGCTTCCAGGGCAGCCAGCACACACATTCAGTATTATGCCCTGGGCATCACACATGACCTGGCAGTTGATGGAGGGGAAGCCCTTGCGGTTGAAGTAGACCCTACCCTGCTCACCGGCTGGTGCTTTGATGCATATGTGCGTGCAGTCTATTGCACCCACTACCTCAGGCTATTCCACTATTTGCTGGAAGAGATGCATATTGCTGGCCAATACCTCATGGGAATTGGGGAAATATACATGATCACCGACATGTGCTGACATGGCATCCAGGAACTGGTGCAGTACCCTGGATGCTGATGCCTGTGATATCCCCATCATATCACTAGTTGGTCTCTAGAAGGTACCTGTTACTAATATTCTTAGGCCAACACATACCTTGGTTTCCACTGGGATGGGTTCCCCTCTGTTGGTTCTGTGTGTGAGGCGTGGCCTGCACAGCTCAACAATTTGCTGCAAGAGGTCTCTGTCCACTCTATAGCACTCCACTAACTCCAGCTCATGTAGCCCCTGGTAGGTTACCATGGGCCTGTACACTCTTCTCTGTCTCCTCACTGTGGGTTGTCCAGCAGCATTCGCATTGTCACCACCCTCAGCATGTTGCATATGTCGCTTTATAACAGCAATGTCAGCCCCTAACATTTCTTTGTCTCAGTAAAGCTTTTTCAGTTTTCACTTCTATTAGCTTACTGCAGTGTTGCAGTGTCTCTTGAGAGAAACATAATGGACTGTTGTTTGCAGTGTTTTAAGTGCTGGACTGGGCTGGGCTAGTGTACTGCCTGTGTAATTGTCTGCTTCTGATTGTTTTCACCTGCTAGCTCTGCTAGTACGCCCTGGTAGCTTCCTACTATTTGTTGTGCTTCCTTTTTCCTTTCTGTTTCCTCGGGGGGGCAGCACCATTCACACAAGTGCAAACACGCATACACCAGTTCACACGCACGCACACATGCTTACACAGACTAAAACTTGCTTATTCTTATAAAAATGCATGCACACCAGCACAAATGTACTTACAACTCTTTAAACAGCCTTATACATGCTTACTCCAGCTTAAACGTGCGCACTCACGCTTACACGCATGCACACTGTATTACTCGGGTTTACAGGCGCGCACATGCATACATACATGCTCAGCAAGAAACTTTGGTGTTATCCACGGCATACACCTTCAATTTCTTGCCTTTACCTAGCCTACCTGTTGACACACCTCTTTCAATGATGTGTAAATGACAGCTGACACATGCCACTCTGCTCCAATGAGCTTACATTCTTTCATACATACCCCCCCACGTGATGTCACCTATCTTCTTCTCCCCTTATCCTACTACTACACTCCACTGACTGTGCTCATTTGCTATGTAAACTTGTGATTCACTATCCTAAACCTCATTTGCACTGCATTGCCTATTAATGCTTCGTTACATCTCTTAGACTGTGCTTCCCCCCTTAGCAACCTCTACTCGGTGGCCATGTTGTCTTCAGCCTGCCATTCACTTGCATTGTAAATTCATATTAGCATTAAAATCCACATTTGTGGATCTTCATTATTGATTTTCTGTTTTTTTAGAGCACAGCGCGTTTGCGCGGTGCTGTGCTACACTTAAACCCCGGAGATCGGGATGAAAAAAAAAAGTTATTTTTTTTTTATTTTGCATCACTTAACGTTGCCAATGGCTGCATTTTTGGCCATTGACATGCTTACTCATGTAAATGCATCCTTTTTTTGGAGCTGTCACGGCTCCGTTTTGCTATTTGCAGAACTGTACTCAGTTGTCAACTGAGTACATTTCTACAAATAACACTACTCCTACTCGGACAGGTTTGGGTTTCCTGGATTGCAAATTTACCTCATTTGCATAGCTTTCACCTGCAATTGAGGTAATTTGCATATCCAAGCCCTGTCCGTGGAGGACTCGTTTAAGGAGCTCTGTTGCTTGCCCCTACCGGCTGTTCCTGGATCGCTCGGTGGACATGTTGGCTGCATGGAGTCTTACTCTACTCTTAGACTCCATGCAAGCCTTCGTGAATCCAGCCCAATGTCTAGTGCTGCCATCTGTTTGCTTGGAAAGATCTGATCGTATGTCTAAACAAGTAAACAAATGACCCATATAAGTAACTTCTTGTAGCTTGAATTTGCACTTATGAGGATTCAGCTTAAGATTCACTTCATGAGCTCTGTCTAGAACTTCCCTGAGGTTTTTATAATGTTCGACTTCACCATTGCCTCCTACCAGAATATCATCTACTATAATAGCACATGGATAGCCAGAAAAAAAAATTGTCCCATCGTATGCTGACAGACTTCATTGGCAGAATTTATCCTAAATGGCATTCTCAGAAATCTATACCTGTGAAAAGGTGTGCTGAAAGTAGTTAGCAATGAAGATTTACGGTCAAACAAAATTTGCCAAAATTAACTTTTCACATCTAAGACAGAAAGAACAGTGGCATTTGGCATAAGATCAGCAACGTCTTCAACTGTATGCATTGGATGATGAAGTTGTTTTAGTGCTTTGTTCAAGTCTCATGAATCAATACATTTTCTGATATAGTCTGAGCTTTACTTATGAGCTACTACCATGGAGGATACCCATTCAGTTGGTTCTTCTACTGGACAAATCACTTCTTGTTGCACCGTTCTGTGTAGCTCAGCTTTGACTTTACCCTGCATAGCTACTGGAACTTTTCTTGCTGGTCCGATGGGATCTAACTTCATGCTGTACACAACTGGGAGTTTGCCTAGTTTGTCTTTGAAAAGATCAGCATAGGTAGAAAAAAATAATCTGGGCAAAATTAGAACAGTTGTCTTTCAAGCTTACATGGTAGCCTTTTTTCATTAAATGAAAGCAGTCCCATTTTCAAACTGTCTTTGAGGCTTAATAATAACTGTACATGCCTTTTAACTATGTAAAATTGCAAGTTGTAGCTGTTCCCAGCAGAGTAACAAGAAAGCACAACTGATCCTTCAGTTTGAATTTCTTCACCACCATAAACAACGAGCTTCACACAATTACCCAAATCAAGCTTGTCACCAGCTCTTACTCTAGCAAACGTTTCTGCTGACATAACATTGCAGTTGGAACCAGTATCAATGTTGAGCTCTAGGAGACTCCCATTAATCAGAACAGTACAAAATACTTCATTCTTTGCCTATAAATCTACTGCATTGACTGTTTTACTGAGCATAGACACACCATCAACATAAAAAGTAGGGTCACAGCTTTCTAACTGAGCAACTTGACTCTTGGAATATTTTCATTCAATAAAAAATGGACCTCTTTTGAATTACAAAACCTTTGAAAATGATTCCACATTTTAACATCTGTGACATTGCTAATCAAAAGCTAAGCACTTTTCTCTTCTAGACTCATGATTTCCACCTCAGTTACTACAGTTGACAATCAGGCTAAGTGAGAGCAGATGCTTTGAGTTTGGTGACTCACCCTTGTGCTTCACATTGCATGTCCACTTTACAGAACATGCCTTAGAATTTGCTAGAAAGGTTCTGGATTTTACTGAAGTTGCCCATCTCTTGGGCCTGTGTCTTTTAACCACGTGCAGCATACTATCAACATTAGCATTGTTGCAGCTCCTTCCAAATCTATTTTCATTTGTGAGCATATTTCTGTGCTTCTCTGTGAGCTTGTATATTTGACAAATCTCTATGGTCTTATTCAAAGTTAAATCATTGTCTTGAAGAAAGATCTTTCTCACTGCATCATCTTTAATATCATACACAAGCCTGTCTTTTATCAACTCATCCCTTAAATAACCAAATCTGCACATTTTAGCCTTATTTCTCAGGTCAGTTATATATGCTGCAAAAGTTTCAGCAGGCTTTTGATCTCTTGTGTAAAATAAGTGCCTTTCCATTGTAATATTCATTTGGGGGTTACACATTTCTCTAAATTTATATTTTAAGTACTCTGGGTCTTCTTTTGTTTCAGCTGGTACCGCTATATGACAATCGTCCACCTTCCCTGTATACACAGCAGGTGCATACACAAATGAGCATTCCCTTTCAATGGCTTCTGAACCTAAATTAAGCAGAATAAATGCCTTTGTGCATGCATCTTTGTCAGTAAATGCAGCCTGTATGAAAGTATCATACTCTTGTTCAAATATTCTCCAATTTTTCTGTAATATTATTATCAAATACAAATGGAGCAGGTCTGCAAAATTCTTCTGCCATGCCACCAAATTACGCATAAACACAATGCAAAATATGGCCCTTGTAATTATGTATGAACATGCACACACACACACACCACGTACTTGTAATTCAAATGCACAATAAACTCTTTGAAAGACTTTACTTCACAAAATATTCTTTACAATGGCTACATTTTGGGAAATAACTGCACTGTAATACTGCAGAAACTTGCAAGCACATTGTACACTTTGGATACTTCGAATAGCTTTAGTTAATGTGAAAAAGTAGCACATAGTGAAAAACTATCATCATTTTCCTTTTTTTATACACTTTATGTGATTTGTATAATTTCAAATACTTGAATAAGTATTTTGAATAATCTTATCAATATGTCACAGTTTTGGATATTTTGTTTAACTAGAAATTTGTTTTGAACATTCTGAGTGCTTTGTTTTATATTCATTGAGGAAAAAATCATTTAAGTGAGTTTTAGTACCTGGAATTAATTTCTGACCTGATTTGCAAGTCATTTGAGCAGTAGGAATGATCCACTCCTATATATTCCTCTAACTTTAACCATGTGCCTCATGGTCTTGACTCTGCATCCCATTCTGACACCATGTCGCTTGTCTTGTGTAGCTAGTTAAGACAAAGAGGCTTGGGTGTTTATTTATATACTTTATTACATTCAGTCACATCAAGATGAATAGCAGCAACATAAAATATAAATGAACTAACTGACTGACTACTACACATACATACATGCTTACACCTCTGCAGCTCACTAAAAAATGGCAGTCTTGCTTGAACGTGCACAGTATTTATATACACATGCTAGCTCACTGGAAAGCTTCTAAAAGGTACATACACACTCTGATCTACACTGACCATAGCTTCATTGTCACCCCCTTACTGAGCCTCTGAGAAGGTGAGAGTATCTTTTTCTCATGCTGCTGCTGCTTCTCTCTTTCTTTAACTTCATGCTAATGCATCTTTTATTCACCTTCAGCTTTGGCTTTTCTCTGTTCTCACTTTCTTTCTCTGTACTCTCACACTTTTTGCTCCCAAGCTGTTTCATTCGCTCACCTACATTGACCTCTACTGGACATTTCATTTACAACTCCAGATTATTGGGTTCAGCCTGCATTTTAAGGTCATCACAGGATGAACTGTGTTCTTTGATGAACACTCCATACTCACACCCTCTGCTAAACTGCGTCCAGTATGACTGGTCTGAGCATTAGCTGGACCTATGGTGGCTATCATGTGATTCTTGGAAATATCAGTATATATGGTTCTCTTTACATACTGTCATCAGCTGTGAGACTCAGTTATTATTATTATTATTATTATTATTATTATTATACTTCAAAGCACTCATTTCTACTTTCTGGTATGCAATGCACACTTCAATATATTTACCATACGGGGCACTCATTTTGGTAATAAAACTGTTTTTACTGTATGTAAGTTCAGTTTGCAGTATTCACACTGCTAACCTCCAAGTTGCACGTGATGAGTGAGCATATAATCCCCAACAACCATTAATTTATCTGTCTCAGGTAGGAGGTACAGTATCATTATCAACACCACTACTGCTAATTAATATGAGGGTGTGATGTGACCAGCCTTAAAAATCTAATTCCAAACAAAATTGCTGCATCACAACATAACCAGCATCATACATTCCCAAAAAACTTTACTCTGTACAGGTACAGATCATAACCATACTCAGTGACTCCACGTGATTTACCCACCTCAACGTGAGACCAGTGTCTTCCAGTACGTTCTTTCCAACAGTAATTAAAATGTGAAAAAATAGGTATTTTCAATACAAACACATACAATATTTTTCTGGAGGAGACTATGATATTTCTGAAGTAGAAATAACCTTACCTAGATTTTCTAGAAATGTTGCCATCAGTCATACCAGTCCAGCTAACTATGAACATAATTACAGTTTATTTTTAAAATAAGCTGTTAACAGGGTATAGTAGCAATAGTTTTATCAGTAGCATTTCAAAATGCAGGGTCCAAAAGTTGATGAGCCTGATTCAATGCACATACCATTAAGTTTCAAAATAAATTACCAGCCACACATTTTTAAAATCGAATAATATAATGCTTTACTTAACATGAATAACATTTAGTAATGGCTTTATAAAATCAAAGACACATGAAGTTGTAATTTTGCACAAAAAACGTACAAAATAATGAAGTTAAACAGCTAGATGGCATCAGTGATGGGAGTAATATATAACAATATGTAATATATTACTGTAATATATTACAATTTCCTGTAACTAGTAATAGAACTAGTTACTTTTTCAAAATAGCAATTAGTAATAGTAACATATTACTTTTTTTAGTAACTAGTACCTTAAATGTGAGTTACTTTTGAGTTACATTTGCTTAAACCAGTGGTTCTCAATGTGGGTGGTATAGCCCCCTAAAGAGTGATGGAAAACTTCTAGGGTCCCTGTATAGTATGTATAGTAATCAGATGTTATGAGGTAGTAGAAACTTTGAAATGGCAATTTGGAAAAAAGAATTACAACATAATGTTGGCACAACTCATAGCCCGTAGCATTCATAATAGATCATTAGAATTAGTCTGGAGCACAATTTACTTCATTATTTTTAGCACTGCAAGGTGGTGAAAGCTAATGATGACCAGACTCTGGTCCTGCCCTGATACTGTGGGACTGTCACCCACTAAAACATCCCCTAACACTGGGACAATTCTAGCCTGCTAGAGACCATATCTTTATCTTGCAGGATAATAAATGGCATTAGGTTCATAGGTTCATAGGTTCATACTAGGCTATCTGCCCTGGGGCAATTATAAGCCTAGCCCGATTCTGTATGGCTTATGCCACCACTTGATTTGAGTATACTGTGCCCTTTTTAAGGTTTAGTTTACTGTGCCTCTGTTTAATAGTGACACGGCAGTAATCCTTGGGACAAACCTATGATCCCCCATCCACTTATCGAGATTCTTCTTGAAGAGATTCAGTGAGGTGCTCTGCCTCACATGAACTGGAATTCTATTCCAGAGTGAAGGGAGCCTCTGGGTTATGAACCTGTCCCTCCAGCAAGTTCTATTTATTTCTGTGCTGAGGTTCAAGTCCCTCGAGCGTGTGGCTCTAAGGGATTTAGATTTACTGAGGTGGAGCATGCCCATTAATTCTGGATTTGACATAGCTTTGTATGTCAGATTGCCTCGAAGTAGGCGGTATGCAACTGAGTAGAGCTGGAGTTTTTTTAACCGAGCAGTATATGGCATCTGTTTGAGACCCTTGATCCTCTTGGTGAGATACTTATGGGGTCTTTCTAATTGCTGCAGGTGTCGGGTAAGGTACATCCCAAAAGGGGCATTGTATTCTATGATGGGCCTGATGAGGGATGAATAAAGGGGCACGATTACCTCTTTTGATCTAGATGTGAAACCCTTCGTGATGAGGTGGGCTATGTAGAAGGTCTTTCTAACCACTTTGGCAATGTGGTTTTCAAAGGAGAGATTGCTATCAACTTGGGTCCCCAGGTCCCTAATAACTTTCTCTGTACTTAATGGGTTTCTGCCTATGTGGTAATTTGTGGGCACATTGTTTTTGCCAAAGGGTATGACTATACATTTTTTAGCATTTAGCTTTAAACCATGGCTCTGGCACCAGTTATCTGTCTCTGTGAGACCTTTTTGAAGGATGTTTGTGTCAGCTGGAGAGTTGATTATGGCGCCCAGTTTGCAGTCGTCTGCGAACTTGGTGAGCCATAGTCCTCCCACGTTTGCCTTTACCTCGGAAAAGTATATACCGAACAAGAGTGGTCCCAGGACAGAACCCTGTGGGATGCCACTTGTGACCGGTTTCGAGTCAGACATGGCTCCAGCAACTCTCACTCTGTGGGTTCTGTCTTTGAGCCAGTTTGCGACCCATCTTGTGACATAGGGGTTTATATTTAAGCTCGACAGCTTATCTATGATGCCCGAGTGGGGTATTGTGTCAAATGCCTTTGCAAGGTCCAGATAGGCTGTGTGGACTACCTTCCCTTCATCTATGGCTTTGGTGACTGTTTCAAAGAAGTCAACCAGGTTCAAAAGGCAGGATCTGCCCTTGACAAAGCTGAACTGGGTAGGAACTAGTGTCTGTAGGTCCCCAATGTCTTTGTTTATGAGCTCCATGAAGATCCTCTCCATAGCCTTGCAGACTAAGCTAGTCAGGCTTATGGCACGATAGTTTCCAGGGTCCATAGAGGCTCCACCTTTGTGGAGTGGGACCACTGTTGCTGTATGCCATTCTGTGGGCACATATCCTGTAGTGAGGCTGAGATTGCATAGCTGTTTTATTTGAGGGATTAGTTCCTCTTGTAGTTCATGTAGGATGCAACCTGGGATGCCATCTGGTCCCATGGAAGCAGTGTTTTTTGCTTTGGAGAGGGCAGCCTTCACCTGAGCATCTGAGATGTTTGGGAGGCAGCCCTCTGCTGGGATAGATACTTGCTCTTTTGGGGAGTTTGCACTGAACCTGTCTGCCAGGATATTGGCGATGTCTGTGGGTTCAGTGTATTTTTTGTCGTTTAGAATCAACTCAGAACAAGTCTGGGAGTTGCATCCCAGGTTTCTAACATAACTGAAAAAAGCCTTATGATTGTCTTTGGTGTCCTGTGCAATTTTTCTCTCAAAGCTGGCCTTGGAGGATTTTATGAGGGATCGTAATTTTTTGCTAGTACTGATCAGAGATGCCTTCCCTATTAGGGATTTTGCTCTATCATGTAGTAGCTTCCTCCTTCTGTTGTACAGTTTATTTATGGCAGGGGTCCACCAGACTGGACATCTGCCTTTGGATGATTGGGTCTTGGTTTTGTTTGGGATAGCATGATCCATGTCCGTAGAATGCATTTATATAGGATTCTGCAGTTTGGGCTGTAGTTTCCACTGGCCCTGTTGCCTTGAAGGATTCCACTTCAGTTTTGAGAAGTGAGAAGTTCACTTTTGAGAAGTTTTTCACCGTGGTTTTCTGGGCTGGGGGTGGGGTCGGGATGTGGACATCCAGTGAAATTAATTTATGGTCTGATCTTACCAATGAGGGATATACTTCTGGTGTGGAGCATAGAGTCCCCATGTTGGTAATGATCAGGTCTAGTATGTTGTCCCCTCTTGTGGGAGTGGTGACTAGTTGTTCCATAGCATTTGAGTTTATAATTTCCAGGAATCTTTGGGCTAAGGTGCTGGGGCTTGAGTAGTGCTTCCAGTCAATGTTTGGGTAGTTGAAGTCGCCCAATATAATGGTGTTCAAAGAGATCTTCATGTTCTCCAATGTTTTCAGGAAAGCCAAATGGGATTCCTGACTTTGAGAGGGTGGTCTGTAGGATGCTATAAACTGAAAAGCAGTCTTACCCACTGTTAGTTGCACATGGATGGTCTCCGATACTTTGTGCAATGCCACTAACCTGGAGGTGTGGATATCCTTGATAAATATGGAAACTCCCCCTCCTTTTGTGGTTCGGTCCGGGTTTTGGGGCCGAAAAGCATGATATGAGGTATAGCCTGGTAGTGCTGGGGTGCTCTCTGGAGCCTTGAACCAGGTTTTTGTCACTGCACAGATATCGATGTTCTCCATACTGAGGAGAGCTTCGAGTGAGTGCATCTTGAGGTTAAGACTTCTGGCATTTAGCAGCATTACCCTTAGTTTCTTGTTCCTTGTGCTGTCTATGGGGGTGGGTTTTACTTTTGAGCCTTGCCTAAAAAAGGCACTATGGGGGTGGCAAGAGCCTTTGCCAATATCCGAAAGCCCAGTGGTGACAGGTGCAAGCCATCCCTAGCGAAGCAATGTGGCTTGTCAAGCATGTCATCCCAGGCTGACAGACACTGGATCCCCTTTGAATGACACCAAAATTTTAGCCAATTGTTAAAATCAATCATTTTGTCTTTGTACTGTGGCATCATTCTAGGTGAGGGTAAGATGCTGCTCAAGGTCAGGGTCATACCAGTCTGGGCTACATGATCAGAGAGCTCCTCTATGTCTCTTTTCATGTAGTCCAGGGAGGTACGTCTCAGGTCATTCACACCAGCATGTACAATGACTGAGTCATATTTGTATTTGCTTTGGAGTGACCTAAGTGCTTGCGTTATGTGTCGGATCCTAGCACCCGACAGGCAGCTCACTGTGACCTTCTCTTTATTCAGCCTGGTGAGCAGGACGTCAGTGTGTCTGACAATAGAGTCACCTATAACAACAGTATCAGGTGTGTTATTCAGCCTTAAGGGCTGTGGCTGCTTGGCACACTGACTTTGTGGGTTATGTGTTGTGTGTGTTTTGTTTTGAGGTAGCGTTTGCTTGGATGTCTGCTTTGGAGGTCTCTGTTGCTTAGGTAGATTTTTATTTAGAGCCTCCGAGTATGTTTTTGTGTATTTATGTGTTTGGTTCGCTGATGTGGTGGGACTATGTGATACTGGAATTGTGTTATGTGAGGTTACCTTCTCCTCCTGACTGGTTACACCAGTTTTGAGATGAGAGAGCATAGCCTCCAGTTTGGCTAAATAGTTGCATCTCTCACATATATTTGAACCTGTTTGGAGGAGGAGAGGGTTGTCCGTGTACATGAGACAGTTGTAACATTGCCTCAAAATTCCCAGATTCACCAGCTGGACTGGAGAGGAAACCATTGACTGACCTTTAGACATGCTAGAGTAATAGGGAAACTGAATTTAAGATGGACCAATAGAGGACAGGGTAATCGTAGAAAGTATAAGAGTAAGTAGTGCTTATGGTTTAATAGTGCTAACTTGTAGGATTACTTAATTGGACCAGTGAAGGGCCTTAGAATGAGAATATGGTGTTTAAATTGAGAGATAGAGCAGTTCTAAGGGAAAAAGTGAAGAGCAGACTTTGTGGAGCCAGGAGTAGTTTAAACCCAATTAGGCGGCGCTGCCCGTTATTGCGCTATGCTCAAAAACGCGCAAAACCGCGCAAAAGAGGGTTTTAAGAGAGGAAGATGAAGGAGTTTTGGAATTGACCCAAAATGGCCAATAAAACTACAGTTTCAAGTCAGTAACCACTCCCACAGGGGCAGGTAGGCTGCTCAATGTTTTTCACTGCCACTGATCAACAGAGAGACTTTCCTTTAGCCCAAGCAAAAAATGGCCTCACAGAAACTTACAAACAGTTCAAGAACAGCAAGCCTGTAACTGAACTTTTTTAAATCTCAGAAAAGTGGGAAAAAAGCAAGATTTTTTTTTTGTTTTGTTTTTTCAGAGATAGCAGAGGTTAACAAGTATCAACAAGTTATAACAGTGCAGTAAATGACCCCACACAAGAGTGCTAGGCCAAAGACAGATAAAATGCAAGTTTTGAGAAAAAAATGGTTTTAAAAATAAGTGCAAACAGGAAATTCAGTAAACAGCTCTAGGTTGTGCTCTAAATACAGTTACTAATGCAGAAATCAAATTTAACAAGCCAGAAAATGCTCAAAATAGGCAGCTATGCAGAAAAACTTAGCAAATAAACAGAGGAAAAATACTTAAAGTCTCAAAAGCGGCTCCTTTCTTCTCTCAACGTTTTCTCCTCTTGGTGGGTGCTTCACCAACAGCCAACAAGCCTGAAAAGATGCCAAAACCACGAGGCAACCAGGTTTTAAGAGAGGAAGATGAAGGAGTTTTGGAATTGACCCAGAATGGCCAATAAAACTACAGTTTCAAGTCAGTAACCACTCCCACAGGGGCAGGCAGGCTGCTCAATGTTTTTCACTGCCACTGATCAACAGAGAGACTTTCCTTTAGCCCAAGCAAAAAATGGCCTCACAGGAACTTACAAACAGTTCAAGAACAGCAAGCCTGTACCTGAACTTTTTTAAATCTCAGAAAAGTGGGAAAAAAGCAAGATTTTTTTTTGTTTTTTTGATTTTTCAGAGATAGCAGAGGTTAACAAGTATCAGCAAGTTATAACAATGCAGTAAATGACCCCACACAAGAGTGCTAGGCCAAAGACAGATAAAATACAAGTTTTGAGAAAAAAACGATTTTAAAAATAAGTGCAAACAGGAAATTCAGTAAACAGCTCTAGGTTGTGCTCTAAATACAGTTACTAATGCAGAAATCAAATTTAACAAGCCAGAAAATGCTCAAAATAGGCAGCTATGCAGAAAAACAGCAAATAAACAGAGGAAAAATACTTAAAGTCTCAAAAGTGGCTCCTTTCTTCTCTCAGCATTTTCTCCTCTTGGTGGGTGCTTCACCAACAGCCAACAAGCCTGAAAAGGTGCCAAAACTACAAGGCAACCAGGTTTTAAGAGAGGAAGATGAAGGAGTTTTGGAATTGACCCAGAATGACCAATAAAACTACAGTTTCAAGTCAGTAACCACTCCCACAGGGGCAGGCAGGCTGCTCAATGTTTTTCACTGCCACTGATCAACAGAGAGACTTTCCATTAGTTCTTCATAACACCATCAGTCGGAATCAAACTCATCACTTATCAGATGAGCACCTGATGCCCCAAACCACTGCACCATGCAGGACTCTTCTGGTGGATCTTTGATCAACCAAGTTTGTCTTGACAGTTTTTTGTTATGTTCTATTTAAAATTCTTTTCGGGTTTTGATTTTTAGTTGCTATCAAAATGTGATAGGTGTTTATAGGTCTTGTGCTGCTGGCTGGTTTGGTTTAATTATTATCTGTGACTCTCTAGCTATAAAGACTAGTCTTCTTCTTCTCCTTTCAGCTGTGCCCATTAAGGATCACCACAGTGGATCATCAGCCTGCAGAACAAGTGGCAGTGGAGTTTTACATTGCCGAGTTGCCAGCCCAGTGCCTAAACATATTCAGAAGGCACACACATGCACAAACACACCTAAGGCCAATTTAGAATGTCTAATCCACCTGCAGCATGTCTTGAAAATGTGGGAGAAAACAGGATCACCCTGAGGAAAAACACTCGAACACAGGGAGATTAGTGTGGGTGTTGTACCTTTATAGCCACTGTAGTTCATGGGTGCATGCATAAAAAGTACTGAGCACATGCAAAGTGCCAATTTGTGTAAGCAGCTGGAGTGAAAGCATGTATGGTGTAGCAGTCAGTCAGTTAGCTAGTTCATTTAGGTTTTATGGTTTTATGTTCCAATCATTCATCCTGATGTGTTTGTGCGCAATAAATATCTTAAATGAACACCCAAGTCTCATCACCTTATTTTAATACACAAGATGAATGACATGGTGTCAGAATGGGATCTGAAATCAAAACTTCTTAAAACCATGAAGCGCAAAGTTAGAAATGAAGGAATATACAAGAGTGGCATAAACGACTCACAAATGACTCATAAACAGATCAGAAAATATTTCCAGGTACTTAAACTCATTTAAATGATTTTTTTTCCTCGAGGAATATAAAGCAAAGCATTCCAAACCAATTACTGAATAAATAAAATGTTCAAAATGCAACATACTGAAAAAAGTTCTTGAAATAATTATGAAAATCATACACATCGTTACCATATCATGATGCAAATGGAGCTCTGTCATGAAGATGTACATGTTTGTCTTTTTGAAGCATTTATTTATTTAACATTTGTTTACTGGAAATGTCTGACTGGGACAGAACCCATTTTCAGTGGAGGCCTGGGGAGAAACACTCCAGACACTTGTCTTTGGAATATGGGAGGAAACTGGATTACCCAGAGAAAACCCACACAAATGCAGGGAGGACATGCAGATTGTGCGCAGAAGGCACCCCAGCTGAGAATTGAACCAGAGAACCTCTTGCTGTGACATGACAGCATTAACTGCTGTACCACTGCACTGTGTTCTTTATATGCAGGTACATGCCTGAAGGAGGATGATAAGTAACAGTCCTCAAAGAGAATGCCTCCTCACAAAGGCCATCTTCCACATGGAGACTTCCATGCTTGACACAGGCAGCAGTGAAGGCCTTGCTAAGAATTATGTACATCTTCTTGAAGATCTTTCTGAATATGGATTGAATATCCTTCTGTAACACCCTGTGCATGACCTAAAACATAACCTCCCTGAAGTCCACATCCTCTTTCCTGGCAGCAGGCAAAGCATGTACAGGCACAATCTCCTGCAGGTTCATTTAAGATATGTTGTGACATTTACTTGTTGCTTCTTTCCAAGAGACATGGATGCTAAGCCAGGCGTGAATTTATGGTTTCCCATCCAATCATACAAATTTCTTTTGAATAGAGTAACAGAAGTACCTTGCCTTATACAGAGAGGGAGATGGTTCAAGAGAAGTTGCATTCTCTGTGATACATTCCCATACCCCAACAAGTTCTATTTGTGTTGCAAAAGAGAGTGAGATCCATTAATTGAGTGTTCTGTTACCATTGGATTAGTGAATCTGTAATAGGTCTAACAAGAGGCAGAGGTCACCTCTTAGTAGCATGTATGATACTGAGATGGGAGACAATGCTTTGAGATGGTCTGTATAGTTTTTATGATTTAGGGCCATGAATTTTTTAAAAACATTGTGGATTTTCCAGTTATGACTTAGGGCCTTGAATTTTTTGAAAGCATTGTGGATGTTCCAGTTATGCCAAGTGTTTGGATAGGTACATACAAAAAGGCCATTATATTCAATGATTGGCCTAATGAGAGCCAGGTATAGTGGAATGATTACATCCCAGGGCCTGGATACCATATCATTGAATATAAACTCTGTGATGAAAAATTACTTCTTTACAATAGTGGATATGTGATGATCGAATGACTATTCATTTTTAACATCAGTTTTAAGAATCCTGACTATGAAATCAAATTTTAGGTGTGTGTTGTCAATGTGATAGCTACAAAGATGGATCTTTTTGCTAAAGGATACTATTACATGTTTCTTGGCATTTATTTTTTGCCCTTGGTTTTGACAACAGCTATTTGTTTGGGAAGGTACCTCTTGGAGGATCTTGGTGTCCTCTGGGGAGTTTATGATGGCACCAAGTTTACAGTTATCTGCAAAATCAGTCAGTCATAGACCCTTTTAATTTGCTTTGACCTCCAAGAAGTAAATGCTAAAGAGGAGTGGCCAAAGGACTTAAACTTTGGGGTACAATGCTAGTGATAGGTTTATTGAAAAGAAGTAGAGCTGGCACCCTAATTTTCTGGTTTCTATTTGTGAGCCAATTTGCAATCTAATGTGATACATAAGGGTTTATGTTTAACTTGGAGAGTTTATCTATGATGCCTGAAAGTTGAATGGTGTCAAACAACTTTGCGAGTTTGGTATATGTGCTATATATTGACATGCCCTCAATCATTCTTTCTGTAACTTTCTTAAAGAAGTCTACCAGATTAAGTAGTGTTCCCCAGTGCTGCAGCAGGTGCCATACTTGCTTTTGGTGCAGAAGGCTGTGAATTCCATTCCCCCACCATATAGATTGATGACTGACAATACAGTGTACCATAAAGAGGGTGCTGGATGCCTGAGTGTGCTGTCCTTTGGATTAGATGTTAAACTGAGATCCCATTTGATGGAATTGATGGTAGCTCACTTGGATGTAAAAGATCCCATATCACCAATCAAAAAGAGTAGGGGTCCTTTATTTATATACAAAACTAGCTCTTATTTACAAAACATTGACATATTTACAAGTATTTACAAATGTACAAATTTAAAGATATCCAAACATATACCACATATTCATAATTTCCTTACAGTCATACTAAATTTTCATCCCTATTAGACCCCACTCCTTTTTCTATAACCACCATCTGATTTTACTTTGTACTGTTGCTAAAATCCATTTACCATTAAACATAATTTAATGTATTCTTTCATTCCATATAACCCATACAACATATCTATTCTTTTAACATATTCTATACTTCTGTTTTTATAATATCCATAATTAATCATATACTTATTTATTTTATCCTCTTCCTTTATATATTCAAAAAACTTCTTTACATAATTTCCCCATACCTTTTATACTATTTTACATTTCAAAAACACATGTTCCATAATTTATTCTTCTTAACAATGTAAACGTATTATATCACTTTTCTTTGTATATGGCATATTTCCTTTAACTGGTAATTTATCTTCCTGTCTCCACAAAAAAAAAATCTTGACATCCTACTTTCTGATTAAACCATTTGTTTCTTATTTTCATAGCTTTAATTTTTTTATCTGTTAGATTTGCCCATGGTTTTAAAAAGCAATGTTTTATCATTACATTTGTATACCATGCTTTTCTATAATTTTCTATATCAAGCAATTTTATTTTCCACAAAAATATTTTTTCTTGCTTACATTTTATTTCTTCATTTATACACTTTTTTCTCTTTCATTCTTCTTACCATACCCCAAAATTTATCATACTTATATTTATACATTTTAGCTGCTAACATCTTACATTTTTTATTTATCCACTTCAACATTTTGTACAATATATGTCATCACAGCATATGGAACTATAACATGGAAATGTACCCTGTTTTCTACTTATGTTCAGCTTTTTATTGTTTTTAAAGTTCTTATAGCATAATCTTGTTTCAAATTTGGACAGGTATGATATGAGAACATAGGGATCTCTATACCTAGTCTAATTATCTCAGGCATGTTTTTAAGAATACCCCAATTATTTCTAATATTGTTTTTCCACCCTCTGATCTATGATTATATGTCACAACATAGCATATATTATTATTTTTAATAAAATTATGGCCAGAATTAACATGGCTAGTATCACTAGAAAAGTGGGGTCTCACTTTGCCTATTCTTTCCATAATAACTTCATCCGATATAAGTCTTAATAATGAGTTATTATAACCATACCATTTAAAATCTGTGGCCATTCTGTCCAGTTACAATTTAAAGTTGGCCTCATCCGTGTTAAGTTGGCTGTCTCTTAAAAATAATAATATACGCTATATTACGACATATAATTGTAGATCAGGGGGTGTTAAGAACATTATTAGAAATAATTGGGGTATTCTTAAAAACATGCCTGAGATAATTAGAATAGCTGCAGAGTCTCCTATGTTCTCATATCATACCAGTCTGAATTTGAAACAAAGAATATGCTATAAGGACTTTAAAAACAATAAAAAGTTGAACATAAGGAGAAAACGGTACATTTCCATGTTATAGTTGCATATGCTGTGATGACATAAACACAAGTTGTGAATTTATACATCCTAACGCTAATGAGAAATATACTTTCAGGTGTCTGCAAGTTGTAATACCACTGCCATTGTATATATGGCATACTGTAAGATGGGTCAAGCATTCTATATAGGGAAATGTAGAAGAAGGTTGAAGGACATAATTATTAAACACAAATTTGAAATACATAGAGAGGTAGCAACTAATGCTTTGAAGAAGCATATGAGGGAGAAAGAAAGTACACACACATTTAAATTTAGAGTGACTGACATCAGACAGAAGAAAAAAAAGGGGGCTCCTAATAATGAGTTAGAAGTATGTAAATATTCATGGATCACACTTGTAGAAGCTGATTGTTTTGCAGATTTAAATACAGCAGTAAGCATTAAACCTATTTTAAAAAGAAGACCGTTAACTTTGAAATAACATCTTGTGTGGTTGGGTCTTAGTAAATGTTTCATTCATTTTATGGCTATACTGACTTTCAGTAACATTTTACCTGTCCATGTGTCTTTAAACTGAAGTGTTTAATACAACCGTGTCATGTGATTAGTTTTATGGCTTGAATTTACTATTTAAAATGAAGGCACTTGATCTCTTTATTTACACACTGATGAAGGGTTGATCCCGAAGGCTTTGTGATTTTTTTTTCCTGTTTGGAATAAACACCGCATTTTACATCAATGTTTCCAGGCTTTTGATTTTTTACTACTGTTTTGCTTTTGTATCCTGCCTGGTTTATCTATGTGCTGTTCTTCTATCTTTGGATATTCCAGAACATCTCTCATTTCCCAGATTTGAGATTATCTTTCTTCCCCATAGTTTCTCTGTTTGTAATCTTTCTTTATTTGTTAAAAACTGTATGTCATTTAATATAATTACATCTGCACCATTGCAAAAACCCCATTCTTCTTACTATATTCTTTGTATTATTTACATTTACAGAAACCACTATAATTTTCATTTTCCTTTTTCCTTAGATTCATGGTTTATAACTACTAGGCTAGCTTTCTTAATAAGCCATTCTAAGCCTAGCCAATTTCCATCTCAAAGGTGAGAATCAAACACTGTCTTGCAGATTTAATAAACTCCGTGTAGGAATAGCATTATTCCTACACAGAGTGAATCATGTCCATGTCTGCATCTCACTCTCGGCAGCCCACCATGCATATTAATGAAGGCATACTACTGTGGGGGAGCCATGTACACAGATTTTGAATGAGTGCTAGGGGGTGTGTTACAGTGCTCACAGATCCGTAGCATGACCCTGCACTCCCAAAGTGCCTTATGGCACCAAAACAATGAAGATTGTGTCCTCGGACACTTATTTAAGAATGAGAAGTGTAATGTCATGTAGTGGGTGTGCTACACTATCCATAACACACACCCTGCATTGTAAAAGTACCCTATGACACTAAAACAATAAAGAAAGTGTTCTCAGGCACTTGTTTAATAATGTGAAGTGTAATGTTTAATTTCTAATTAAGGGTTCATTTTTTAATATATTTTTCTTTAAAGTTTAAGCATAGATGAGTGAGTTTGTGCAGCACGCTGCTTTGCTCAGCAGTGCTTAAAAGTATTGGGAAGCTATATATAAATGTATAGCTGTAACCTTCACAGCCAAGTTAGCTGAGTGGTTAGAATCACAGCTTTGTGTGCAGTAGGTGGACGTTTCAAATACCCACACAGTTTTTACATTGGAAAGCCTTTTTATAATAATTTTTATTTTTTTATTTATATAGTCATTGATATTTGTTAACCAGGGTAGTGCAGATGTTCCAGAATCCTGGTGTTAGTGGAGATATGAGGTGAAAATGACCATTTAAACACAAGTGTCTGATATAGTACAGTCACACCCCAAAGACATGTAATGAAAGCACATAGGTAGAGGTCATGTAAAGTAAAATACATACACTTAATAATAATGTATCAATAATGAGTACTTAATATTCAATGTTTATTTTTTTAATGAAAAAATTTTGTTTGCCCTTAGCTCAGTTTTGCTAAGCACTGCTAAGCCAAGCTAAGTAATGCTTTAATAGGCCTTGTCTGAGCAATACTTAGCAATGCTTAGCTCAGTTTAGCCAGTTTGAGCATTGCAGTCCCGTTCTAAGCAGTCCTCAGCTCAGCTAAGCAGATTTGTGCACCACTAAGCACTGCCAAACATTTGCCACTTTAAGCACTGCTCAAATCAGCTTAGCGGGTTTGCACACTGCTTAGCTTTGTTTAGCATTTTTGAAAATGGTCCAATGGCAGCAAAGGGCAGGAAAATGGCTTATTTAAACCACACAGGTGGGAATACAGGCAGAACTTGTTAGAGTTTGACCTGTAAAGGAACTATGGCAGGTGCTGGTGAGGGAGAACGCTTTCAGGTTCTGTGCGTAGGCATATAGGAATCCAGAGTCATTGCCTGTCTGCTTGTTAAGAATCATGAAGACAGACTACTGCAGGGCCAGTACCAGGGCTCAGAATACAGGTCTGAGGCTTGGGACCATATGGCACGTAAGCTCACCAATGTCACTGGCATCCCTGCACTGGTGAATAAGTCCATCATCATTATGATGACCTGAAACAAGGGGGTGCTATTGGCTCAATGGATCCAAGATGTTTGGGCCCAGAATGTCCCAGAAGTTTGTAAGTATATCAAGTGGTGATTTATAAAATTGTAGTATGAATATCTGATAGACAGGTAAGCATAATGGTGTGTTTTTCCCCCACAGCTGCAGAGGATAGGGCTCGTGACATTGAGGCCCATGCTGGATGTCTGGTGAGGCTGCCCCGACAGTGTGGTGAGTACAGATCTAGCCTGCAATATATAGTACAATAAATAAGAAAGTGTAATTGTCTACTGCCATTAGGTATAGTGTGTTCTGAGTGTACTGAATAAAATGTGTTGTTAGACCAACACTGATATAAGTGACAACTGCCAGGTACTGTGTAATACAGATGAAGGCAGCAAACAAGCTACTATTGATGAAAGAAAGCCTGTGTAGGAATGAATATGGTAATAAAGTACACTGTGATTTCTAAAGTGAAAATAATAACTGGCATTCATTCATCATCTATAGGATATGCAGTACAACTGAATTTAGAATTTTGAGTGTAATAAACCACTGTGTGATGTTGCCCTCAGTAAAAGTTACTTACACAAACTGTTGTGTTTATTCTGGTCTGTAGTTGAAGAAATACAATTTTACAGGTGCTACACAGCAAATATGGCTATGACACCAAAAACTGAGTGAGGTTTGTCTGATAACCAGTTGTTATGCTAAACTGTAGATGTAGGGCTATAAAACACGATGCAATGAAATTTGAAATATTTTCTGAACTAAGATGTGAATCTTGAATATTAATGTGCAAAGTATTATAGTCTGTTCCCTGTAGCATTGTCTTGTGTTAACCTTTGCATTTCAGCTATATGTTGCCCTGAATGTAGGTACACTGACGCAGGCAAGTATGAGACTGTAATAGGTGGAGACTGCAAATATATGATGTGTAAAAGTATATGGTTCGGGTATATAACCTAGCACCCTGCTATGCTCTGTACAGATTGCATATATTCACATCCACTAGGGGTTAAATGCGTACATCTGTATTCAAAGTATTAATACACAGTTCAATAACTATCATGAATGAATCTCATGCGTGTATGTTCAACTGTCACTACAGTCTTCTGTGACACTCTACTTATATTACAAGGTCAGACTTTGTAACCAAGTGATTTCTAGGCAGAACTCAAACAGCCAATAGCAGTTTTCTAGCAGCTCAGTGTGATAAGAAATAGATATGTTGTTCATTTTTGCACAGACAGACCATGGTTCAAATCCAGGGACTGGCATTAAGATGTGTTTACAGTTAAACACAAGTAATCCAGACTATTTGTAAAAACAGTCAGGTAGTGTTAAGAGATATTTTCTCCACAGGGCTTACAGGTAAAGAAATGTTTGTATTAGCTGTATGAAGGGTATACTAAATAACTGTATATAAATGTAATAGTGTCTAACCCCATGCCTACAAATATCAGCAGGATAGGTATATACACCATGCACTCTTCCGAATACATGTCTCTCAAGTGTCACACTGTCATGGCTAGTGATCACTGTTGCCAATAACCTCGAACAGAGATATAAATCCAGTAGAAGTGATGCAGTAGCACAGTCACACAACATCAGTGCAGGGTACACCTTGTTAGTCATATAGGTAACCCTGACATGTACGAGTCCCCTCTAGTTATGTATCTACAGATCTCACAGCTTGCCCCATACCATTCCAAATTGACAGTTTATCAGGTATGTATGTGCTACAGAAACTATAGACCACTGGTACATGTAAAGTAAAGGGCAGACCTGTAGAGTATTAAGCAGTAGTGTTGTGAAAAATATAGCCTGTACAGTTGGTAATGGACTGTTTTTCTCTCCCCCCACCCCTTATCTGCATCACCTATTATTATTTATATACTATGTGTATGTTGTTCTCAAAACCTAATGTTAGGACTTGTGTTGTATTATTGTTCATATATTTCAATGGTTGCATACTAACACACTTTGTTCAAATGGCCTGTTGCTGTAACTGTTAATGGCATGTTTTTACAATAATGAATGTTATTCCATTTATACATGCGTCCCATTTGATATGCAATGTTTTTCAATTCTGTTGTTTTGGGTGACCCATGCATGCTGTTATAACTAATGTTGAAATGTTTTTCTCATGACTAACTAATAAAATTTGACAAACCTCAACACCATAGCATGCTTGGGTAGGCTGATCCCATTAGATCCACCTGTCCCACCTCATCTGGCCTCGGCACCAGGTAGCAACACTTCTGGGACACAACCTGGAGCTGCCTCCTCTCCTGGTTCTGTACCACCTTCGGGTGGAAGCCCCCCCCCCCAGAAGCGGGCATGGAGGTAACCTGGTCAGCCAACACCAGTTCCAAGGTATGGTGTGCAGGGTCATCAAGTGGGATTTGGATGACTGCCTGCGCCAGATAGAGGACAGGCTGGTGCACATCAAGGGGCAGCATGGCCCTGGCATCCAGACCCCAACACAGCCACCTTCTTAGCCATGAAGGGGCAGTGGTGACTGCCCATAGGTGTGTCACACTGTTTAAATCTGGGGGCATGTAGTTCTCTGATTCTGAAGAACCCTGCCAGTCCAAGGTCTTTAGCCCCCTCATGTGTCATACACCACCCCTGTTTGCTGACTTGTCTGTCTTGTCGGATTGCAAATGCAACCTATCCTACCCAACTTACCTCCCCAAATGTACCTACAACCCTTCCCCAACATTCCACTCTCTCCTTAAAAACAAAAAAAGTCAGGCACCTGTCCCAAAAAAAAAATGTCTTCCCATACATAGCTCTCCATTTCACCCCCACAGACACTGGCATCAATCAATCATCCCAGCAATTAATCACACAGGTTATGTTGCCCACACCCCTCCTTGTGGGATGTGAGGCTCCAAATTCCAAATTGTCCACAACATGCACAGCTGTTGCTGTAGAGGAAATGGATAGCTATGGCCCTTTCCTACACCCATCCTGCACATCACTACCTGCCTTTTATATTGTTTTCCCTCTGCTTTGCCCCATTTCACCACTTTCCTATCACCACATTTTCATTTTTTTTTTTTAATTAATGTGGGTTTAAGTGGGGAAAAGCACTGCTTGGTATCGTGACACATCATGCAAACCCACACAAACCCACTAAAACTGCTTAAAACTGCTTTAACACCCTATCTCATTCAGACACTGTTCTGCCCAGCAAGAAAATAACTAGCCCTTGCAAGTCTCAAACCCTGTGCACTAAAGTCAGAGGAATGCACCACTAACCTCTGGGGAATTAGTACTGCTTTGGTAAATATATCATGTAGTACAGTCATGTGACATTAGTGAAAAAAAGTCCAAGCTGCCAAGTATTAAACCCGGGACTTTCTGAACTGCAGTCAGAGCAACACATCACTATGCCAAACCTGTTCTGGGGAATTATTGATGCTTTTATGAATATATCATGCACTAGAGTGAAGTAACTTTAAGGAAAAAAATACACCACTGCAAAATATTGAACCTAGAACCATCTGAACTATAGTCAGAGAAACATACCAGTAAGCCAACTGACCTCTGAAGTACAGCACCTGTTTTTACAAACATATCCTGATTGCCAGTCACACACTACTCCTATATATAGTAGCCCAAATCACAGTGTACCTGGGCCTGTGATGCAGACACAGAACCACTACACAGACAAATAAATGCTGGATGTACGGGAGGCCTACAATATCAGGTAGAGCTGACAACTGCAGAGACTGTTGCTGAATATCCACAGTTGTGCCCCTTATTTATGGCAGGGTTGTCATAACACCTACTCTGTGTGCCAATATACTGGCAAGGCAGTACAGATTGGGGTTACAAAATCATAACAGACAGCTCAGTGTCACACGTCATACCCATCAGAACACACATGTCCATGCTAATATTGTATTACACACTGTATGCATGCACATATGTCTTACAAATACACCTGCCATAATAAAGACTTTGTAGCTCGATCTGTTAGATTTCTAGCATCTGTCACATCTGGATACCCTCAGTCCTCACCCACAGCCCAGTCTGTGGCACAACAACTACATGCATGTCAATATAACATAGGAATAACTCAGCCCTGCAATGTCCAGCATAACTGGTTGCTCCTACTGCAGTCACTGCCACCCACAGTAACATGTTAAAGGCCTGCAGGGTGGGACACATTTCACAATTATGAATATGTGTACTAAATATTGCCTACCACTCTTTGGCTGGCACTATTATGTAACATATGCACCACAGGCATGTCTCACCTGGACTGTTGTGGCTATCCTCAACCAGGCCATGCTGTGATACAACAGCTAACACCAAACCCTCATGGACAGTAGCAGCTTGCTCTCCTCCAATGTCTTCACAATATCTAGTCTGACTCCTGGCCAGAATGCAGCAGCTGTGGCCTGCTACACATGCAGAAGTATGTCCAGCTACCTGCCACAGACCTAACATTGCTCCAAAACACATAGAGCAGGACATCCACACAATAGCCAAGCATAAAGGGTTGGGGGTGGGATGTTGAGGTTTTAAGGGACATGTGTCACAGTCTCCCCTACAAACATTCACAGCTGATAGACCAGCGTCAACTGTAGCAACATGCACAGTCAGAGTGAAAAGCATGTATGACACTCACAACTGCCTGTTTCCTTCCTCACCCCAACACACATTTACACAGTACACTGATACAGAATCAGAAAGTCTGTAAACAATGGCCAGACATATCATGCAAAACTGTGGACAAAACACGTCAATCAAAATAGTGGACAGTATTCCCACCTACCATCTGTGACACTGTAGTTCCCACACCTTGATAATGTCATCCTCACAGGCCAGGAAAAGGGGCAAGGCCCACATGAAGGCCTTAATTATAGCACTGCGTTGCCATGCCATTGGCTAATGGAAAGACATCCCAGCTGTTCTGGATGCAATTAGCAAGTGGGAATGACAGATTGGTGCACAGGCAATCACCTCTTCATGAGCATTGCCTGCACCACTTTCTTCATGAAGACAGACTGCAATTCTTTATAACACTACAAGTGGATTTCTTCTCACAAAGGAGTGCAGCACTATAACAGGTATGTCGTACAATTAAGCATGTAATGGAATACAGATGGGGAGATGCAGTCATGTGAAATAGAAATTTAAACAGTAGGTCTCAACAAGACTTCATGGACTGACATGTTGCTGTTAGTCTGCTATACAGCACCTATGGCCATCCCTGATGGCTCTGTCTTCAGTGACATAGATCACAGCTCTGGCCCCTGAGTCACCCCAGCCATGATAATCTCACATATAACTACTACTGGATTGTTTGTTGTAAAATACTGACTGTGACACTGCCAGCCCAGCTATCTTGGATTTTGTAAATAATCATATGTAATTTGTAAATATTAATATGTATAACCATACGAACTGTAGGATACACCACGAGAAGTCCAAAATTGTACAAACCTTCTTCTTTATTATTCCATAAAACATAAAACAAAGGATGAGCGCTTTTGCGTGCACCATGCACGCTTCATCAGATCTACTTAATGATAGTTTAACTTCACTTTATATATCATTTGTAAAGCGTTTAATCAGTCCAATTAAACAATCAATCAAACAATAAACATTTTCTCTAATAGAGAATTAAAGTGCCCTAGTGCATTCAAATGATGTTAGCCTATACGCTTCTCATTAATGGAAGTGCTCATCATATCAAACACTTAAGTGTAAGAACAATTAAAAATAACACCTTACATAAAAGTCTCTCTACTTGCGTAATTTTAAAAACTTTTTAAAAACTTTTTAAAAGCTAAATCTCCTAGAAACATAATTCAAAATGCGGATCAGCACTATCTATGATTAGTAACAGCATTTACGGATGTTTGAAACTCGAAGTGCCATACTCATAGAAAACCGCTAATGATGTAGCGTAACAAAGTATTGCAAGTAGTTGCTCTGGTTTTATATATATTATAAGCTAATATGTCCTTAAAAACAAAATGTTGGAATAAAGTATTTAAGTTCATTAACAGTGAACGTACAAAAAAGTGTGAACATGCAAAAAAGAATGCTAAGAATTTGATCTATATGGCGAACTGCACAGCATGTGATGCCTTTTATATAGGGCTCACAAAAAGGAAATTTAAGGAGCGCATATATAATCACATTTACGACATCCGGAAGAAAAATGAATTAAATGCCCTTGCCAGGCACATCAATTTAAACCCCACACATGAATTCAAATTTAGGGTCTTACAAATAGTAAGACAAAATTTAAGGATGGGAGACAACATTAACCATCTAGCACGCTTGGAACTAAATTGGATTTTTAGATCTGGAGCACATAAGGCACCAGGCATTAACAATTATATTTCTTTAAAACCCATTTTAGAACAGTGAGTTTGTTTTATTAATATCAATGAGTTGGTTATTTATTCCATCATAGTTTTCAAATTTTAATAGTGTGGTAGTTGTCACTAATGATGACTGATGTTCTAGTGACTGAATAACATAGTAATCTGTAATTATGAATTATATAATAGATGAAATATTTAGTAATTCAAGATTACCATGTCATGTTTTGTTTATACAGTTTTTTATTTTCTATCATATTTATATATTTATATATTTTCTGGTTTATAGATCATATTTATTGCACCATGATGCTATCAATGAAATATGCAGATATATTGCAACAATAGAATTTTTAGACTGAATTGTTTCAACTTGGTTTTTTGTTTATACACACAGTCAGCCACTTTTAGGATTCATCCTTTAGGTTAGGTTCTACGCTCTGACGCTGTAATTAAAGAGCGAGTGACATGCGAAGGTTTATAATGCATATTTCATGGGTTTTAGGTTTTTTGTTGATTTTCAGTTTTATGAGGCCAACTTCAATATGTAGTGCATTGATTAATGCTACATAATGATTTATATCAATTTATGTTATGTCCGTTTCTATGATTCATAAGATGCAGATATTTTCATTACGATTAAGTGTACGTTTTTTACAGTTACACTTTTTTGCATGTTCACACTTTTTTGTACGTTCACTGTTAATGAACTTAAATACTTTATTCCAACATTTTGTTTTTAAGGACATATTAGCTTATAATATATATAAAACCAGAGCAACTACTTGCAATACTTCATTACGCTACATCATTAGCGGTTTTCTATGAGTATGGCACTTCGAGTTTCAAACATCAGTAAATGCTATTACTAATCATAGACAGTGCTGATCCGCATTTTGAATTATGTTTCTAGGAGATTTAGCTTTTAAAAAGTTTTTAAAAAGTTTTTAAAATTACGCAAGTAGAGAGACTTTTATGTAAGGTGTTATTTTTAATTGTTCTTACACTTAAGTGTTTGATATGATGAGCACTTCCATTAATGAGAAGCGTATAGGCTAACATCATTTGAATGCACTAGGGCACTTTAATTCTCTATTAGAGAAAATGTTTATTGTTTGATTGATTGTTTAATTGGACTGATTAAACACTTTACAAATGATATATAAAGTGAAGTTAAACTATCATTAAGTAGATCTGATGAAGCGTGCATGGTGCACGTGAAAGCGCTCATCCTTTGTTTTATGTTTTATGGAATAATAAAGAAGAAGGTTTGTACAATTTTGGACTTCTTGTGGTGTATCCTACAGTTCATATGGTTATACTATTTGGCTTTTGCTTGTTGCTGAGAGGATACTTTGGGAGTGTTTAGCGGTATTACTTCTATATATTTCGCTGTTATCTCTTGTACCGCCACCTCCACGCTATGGAGAATGTCAATTTGGAACTGGACTACAATCCGGAGCCGAGGGTGAACACGTTGAACATTGATGCGTTCCTACCACATAAAAATAATCCTTTATTGACATTAAATTTGTTGGAACCGGTAAGCACAAGAAATGTGGCAAATGGGACTGATGAGAATATGACTGACTTTTACAATTTAACTAGAGAATTAGAAAATAATCTGTACAAATTACAAAGATTTTCTTGGCAGAAAAAACACCTGGAAGCATGCATTTACTTCAAAGTCATACCTAGGGGCATGCGCGTTTTATGCATGCCCACGTATGGCCAGCAATATCCTGATTTACTAAAAAAGTGGCAGGACATGAATCTAGAACTGGGTTTTCAATACATCAAATTACTATTGGAATACTTTGAGCCACTAGAGACTGATTTACAGAACAGCACTGATGTGCTATACAAAACCATCACTGAACGCTTCAAATCTGAAGCATGCATCAGGAGACTCAACAATATATTGTCGCAAATTAATATTTACAGTGACAAACTTAAGCTTGTCAAACAGCGCAAATTGACAAGGGATCATCATGATTTTGCAATGGGCAACATTTTTGTTTGGCCCAGAGCTACAGAAAATAATTCAACGCAAATTGAATATCCAACACACCAGCATGTTAGAGAACAGGAGCCAGCAGTGGAAAGTCATTCAAATTTAGCGCCCCCACTGTCAGTAGAGGCTTCTACAACTGAGCAGATACATTCCAGAGTGAATTACGTAATGGAGGCGACGGAGCTGAACACACCACCTCCGAATCAGCAAGCGCTACACATTTCCAATGACCATTTGAGAACGGGAGCCACTAGACGTGTTACCCAAACCATACAAACAAGCAGGTCTACAGAAGCCCCTTTTCTGATTAAACTGGACAATTTCACGAGAGGGAGGTCGACGAGCAGAGGACCCAAAAAGCGGAAATACTCCCAAGACAGGTACGGGTATCAAAAGAAAGCTTGGAATTGACTTTTCTGTTTTTTAACCATTCTAACCATGAGCTATCTGACTCTGACTTGTCATTATTAAATAAGGGGCTGAATTTCATCCCCTCACAACCTAGTTTGTTATCTGAAACTTTTGAAGACTTAAGATTGTTTGCGAGAAGAGTGGCTTTGAAAGTTTTTTTCAAAACTAAAAATTTTAAGAATGATGTTAGTAATAATGTAACCAGGAATATGTTTAAACAAAAGAGCACTTTTTCTCCATTGCTACCCCCACCAGTAGAATGCTTTATCAAATTGTGTGAAAAAGATCTCTACACATTTTATTCCAAGAAACATGTTAATAACAAGTTTTATAATTTGAATAACACTGAATTTGAGTCTCTTAGGAATTTACGTTTTAACAGAGATATTGTAATCACATCAGCCGACAAAGGTGGAGGTGTAGTGCTACTAAATAAGGAAGATTATATACAAAACATAGAGTCATCCTTAGGGTCCATAGATACTTATAAGGAAATAACAATTGATGAGGTGAATGTCATAATAAGCAATATAAAAGATAATCTATACGACATGCTAATGTGTCATCAGGTTAGCAGTGAGATTTATGAGTTCCTACACATTAGGAACCCACTCATACCTTCTCTGAAGGGACTACCAAAAATACATAAAAGAATTAATCCCATGCCCATGCGACCCATTGTCTCTGGGAGAGGCTGGGCCACCCATAATATATCAGTATTTGTGGAAAAAACACTAAGACCTTTGGTAGATAATATCCCCACCATTTTAAAAGACACACAGCACCTCTTGGATGATATAGAATTTGCTAAACATGACTTGGTAAACTTAGAAAGCCCACTTTTAGTGACACTTGATGTATGCAATTTATTTACTTGCATACCCAATGAATATGGCTTACAAGCCATCAGGGAGCTGATGGTGAAAGAAAGTACTTTCTCGGTCGACAGACAAATTCTGTTAAACCAACTACTGGAAATAGTGTTATACAACAATGTATTCCTGTTTAATTGTAAGTATTATTTACAAACATGGGGTGTTGCTATGGGCACCCCATGTGCGAATACTTACGCTAATTTGGTTTTATATTTTTGGGAACAAGAACACTTGTTCAACAGTAGGTGGATGAACAAGATACAACTTTACAGGAGGTTTGTGGACGATGTGGTCATAATATGGGCAGGAACAGATGCAGAGCTTCAGGAATCTGTAAGTTATTTAGAATCCACTACGGAGTTTCTCAGATTCACAGTAGAACACTCAAGAGAAGACATCAATTTTTTAGATGTCAATTTACATTTTAATCCTGAGCATGAGTTGACATCCAGACTCTACAGAAAAATGTGTTGGAAAAACACATTATTGGATTTTAGTAGCATGCATCCAAGACATGTATTTGCAGGGGTAGTAAAGAGCTAATTTGTTAGATTAACTAGATTATGCAAAAATCAGTTGACTCTATTTAATGAGGCTGAAGTCATGGAACAACTTTTTTACAGAGGGGCTATAGCTCAAGCCTTGTTAAGAAAATAAAAAATGATGTCATCCACTCAGTAATACATGATACAGGCAGTGATAGGTCTAATGACATTGATTTAAATTACAGTAGGCATCAGACAACAAGTTCAATACACAATGGAGGAACCCACAATGAGAATAGGGTCAGATACATGATGAAATATACCAATGACAACGCTGAAATTAGGAAAATTATAAGTAAACATTGGAATGTGCTTACTATGGTGAATGATCTTCAGAGTATAGTAGGTAATAGACCTTCCTTCACATTCCGTACATGTGATAATTTAAAAACCATTTTTTCCATTGATTCCAACAAAACAAAGAAAAATTCTGATAAGGGTGATTTAGAATGTGGCACATTCCCATGCATGAATTGCAATATGTGCAAGTATATCACAGTCATACAGAATTACCAGCATACAGAAGGCTTTTTTGAATTTAAACCTAAATGTCATGCAGACTGTAATACTATGAATTTGATCTATATGGCGAACTGCACAGCATGTGATGCCTTTTATATAGGGCTCACAAAAAGGAAATTTAAGGAGCACATATAAAATCACATTTACGACATCCGGAAGAAAAATGAATTAAATGCCCTTGCCAGGCACATCAATTTAAACCCCACACATGAATTCAAATTTAGGGTCTTACAAATAGTAAGACAAAATTTAAGGATGGGAGACAACATTAACCATCTAGCACGCTTGGAACTAGATTGGATTTTTAGATCTGGAGCACATAAGGCACCAGGCATTAACAATTATATTTCTTTAAAACCCATTTTAGAACAGTTAGTTTGTTTTATTAATATCAATGAGTTGGTTATTTATTCCATCATATTTTTCAAATTTTAATAGTGTGGTAGTTGTCACTAATGATGACTGATGTTCTAGTGACTGAATAACATAGTAATCTGTAATTATCAATTATATAATAGATGAAATATTTAGTAATTCAAGATTACCATGTCATGTTTTGTTTATACAGTTTTTTATTTTCTATCATATTTATATATTTATATATTTTCTGGTTTATAGATCATATTTATTGCACCATGATGCTATCAATGAAATATGCAGATATATTGCAACAATAGAATTTTTAGACTGAATTGTTTCAACTTGGTTTTTTGTTTATACACACAGTCAGCCACTTTTAGGATTCATCCTTTAGGTTAGGTTCTACGCTCTGATGCTGTAATTAAAGAGCGAGTGACATGCGAAGGTTTATAATGCATATTTCATGGGTTTTAGGTTTTTTGTTGATTTTCAGTTTTATGAGACCAACTTCAATATGTAGTGCATTGATTAATGCTACATAATGATTTATATCAATTTATGTTATGTCCATTTCTATGATTCATAAGATATAGATATTTTCATTACAATTAAGTGTACGTTTTTTACAGTTACACTTTTTTGCATGTTCACACTTTTTTGTACGTTCACTGTTAATGAACTTAAATACTTTATTCCAACATTTTGTTTTTAAGGACATATTAGCTTATAATATATATAAAACCAGAGCAACTACTTGCAATACTTCGTTACGCTACATCATTAGCAGTTTTCTATGAGTATGGCACTTCGAGTTTCAAACATCCGTAAATGCTGTTACTAATCATAGACAGTGCTGATCCGCATTTTGAATTATGTTTCTAGGAGATTTAGCTTTTAAAAAGTTTTTAAAAAGTTTTTAAAATTACGCAAGTAGAGAGACTTTTATGTAAGGTGTTATTTTTAATTGTTCTTACACTTAAGTGTTTGATATGATGAGCACTTCCATTAATGAGAAGCGTATAGGCTAACATCATTTGAATGCACTAGGGCACTTTAATTCTCTATTAGAGAAAATGTTTATTGTTTGATTGATTGTTTAATTGGACTGATTAAACGCTTTACTAATGATATATAAAGTGAAGTTAAACTATCATTACGTAGATCTGATGAAGCGCGCATGGTGCACGTGAAAGCGCTCATCCTTTTTTTTATGTTTTATGGAATAATAAAGAAGAAGGTTTGTACAATTTTGGACTTCTCGTGGTGTATCCTACAGTTCGTATGGTTATACTAGTTGGCTCTTGCTTGTTGCTGAGAGGATACTTTGGGAGTGTTTAGCGGTATTACTTCTATATATAAATATTAATATGATTCATATGTTTGTCTTACAAATGTAAAAAAAAACTATGATGTTATGTGGATGTTAAACTACTGGTGCAGAAGTGTGTGTGGAACTGTATGTTATGTACTGAGCTCATACCTCTCAACTGTCTAGATTTTTGCAGAATGTCCACATTTTTCCCTCATATTGTTAGTCAGTTTGTTATATATTAGTCTTTTTACTGGAAAATCACTGGCAAATCATTAAAGACTGAAGTCATAAAATAATAGCACACATTTGAATGTCAGACGTCATATCCTTCAGAAAATTCATGCGTATGCAAAACCTGTTATTCTATCAACTTTCTAAATTTGTAAGAGTAATATTTAAAAAGTGTCACTATTTTTGGGCCTTAGCCCCCCCCCTTTATTTGTGCCTTTGTCCAGATGTCTTGCTCTAAGTGGTTGAGAGGTATGACTGAGCTTCAAGAATGCAACCACAGTGTACCATACTGGAAAAGAACAGAGATGTAACTAAAGTATTACTGTATAAATGTATGCATTAATATTTAAAATTCTTTTCAGGTTTTGATTTTTAGTTGATGAAAATAGACAAAATGTGATAGGTGTTTATAGGTCTTGTGCTGCTGGCTGGTTTGATTTAATTATTATCTGTGACTCTCTAGCTATAAAGACTAGTCTTCTTCTCCTTTCAGCTGTGCCCATTACAGATCACCACAGTGGATCATCAGCCTGCAGAACAAGTGGCAGTGGAGTTTTACATTGTCGAGTTGCCAGCCCAGTGCCTAAACTTATTCAGAAGGCACACACATGCACAAACACACCTAAGGCCAATTTAGAATGTCTAATCCACCTGCAGCATGTCTTGAAAATGTGGGAGGAAACAGGAGCACCCTGAGGAAACCCGCTCAAACACAGGGAGATTAGTGCGGGTGTTGTACCTTTATAGCCACTGTAGTTCATGGGTGCATGCATAAAAAGTACTGAGCACATGCAAAGTGCCAATTTGTGTAAGCAGCTGGAGTGAAAGCATGTATGGTGTAGCAGTCAGTCAGTTAGCTAGTTCATTTAGGTTTTATGGTTTTATGTTCCAATCATTCATCCTGATGTGTTTGTGTGCAATAAATATCTTAAATGAACACCCAAACCTCATTGTCTTATTTGAATACACAAGATGAGTGACATGGTGTCAGAATGGGATCTGAAATCAGAACTTCTTAGAACCATGAAGCGCAAAGTTAGAAATGGAAGAATATACAAGAGTGGCTCAAACGACTCATAAATGACATAAAAAGGTCAGAAAATGTTTTCAGGTATTTAAAACTCATTTAAATGATTTTTTCCTCGATGAATATAAAGTGAAGCATTCCAAACCAATTACTGAATAAATAAAATGTTCAAAATTGCAACATATTCAAAAAAGTACTTGAAATAATTTTGAAAACCATACACATAATTACCATATCATGATGTAAATGGAGCTCTGTCTTGAAGATGTCCATACCTGTCTTTTTGAAGCATTTATTTATTTAACATTTGTTTACTGGAAATGTTTGACTGGGACAGAACCCATTTTCAGTGGAGGCCTGGGGAGAAACACTCCAGATGCATGTCTTTAGAATGTGGGAGGAAACTGGAGTACCCAGAGAAAACCCACACAAATGCAGGGAGGATATGCAGATTGTGCGCAGAAGGCACCCCAGCTAAGAATCGAACCAGAGAACCTCTTGCTGTGAGATGACAGCATTAACTGCTGCACCACTGCACTGTGTTCTTTATATGCAGGTACATGCCTGAAGGAGGATGATAAGTAACAGTCCTCAAAGAGAATGCCTCCTCACAAAGGGCATCTTCCGCATGGAGTCTTCCATGCTTGACACAGGTGGCAGTAAATGCCTTGCTAATGATTGTGTCCATCTTTTTGAAGATCTCTCTGAATATGGAGTGAATATCCTTCTGTAACACCCTGTGTATGACCTAAAACATAACCTCCCTGAAGTCCACATCCTCTCTCCTGGCAACAGGCAAAGCATGTACAGGCACAATCTCCTGCAGGTTCATTTAAGATATGCTGGGACATTTACTTGTTGCCTCTTTCTGTAAGATACATGGATGCTAAGCCAGGGGTGAATTTATGGTTTCCCATCCATTCATAAAAATTTCTTTTGAATAGAGTAACAGAAGTACCTTGCTTTATGCAGAGAGGGAGATGGTTCAAGAGAAGTTGCAGTCTCTGTGATACATTCCTATCCCCCAACAAGTTCTATTTGTGTTGCAAAAGAGAGTGAGATTCACTAATTGAGTGATTTGTTACCACTGGATTAGTGAATGGATAATATATCTAACAGGATGATGTCTGCTGAGGCTCTGTACAAGAGGCAGAGGCCACCTATTAGTAGCATGTATGATACTAAGAAGGGTAACAATGCCTTGAGATGGCTTGTATTGTTTTCATGATTTAGGGCCTTGAATTTTTTGAAAGCATTGTGGATGTTCTAGTTATGCCAAGTGTTTGGATGGGTGCATACCAAAAAGGCCAATATATTCAATAATTGGCCTAATGAGAGCCAAGTATAGTGGAATGATTACATCTCAGGGCCTGGATACCATATCATTGAATATAAGCGCTGTGATGAAAAATTACTTCTTTACAATAGTGGATATGTGATGATCAATGACTATTCATTTTTAACATCAGTGTCAAGATTTCTGACTATGAAATCAAATTTTAGGTGTGTGTTGTCAATGTGATAGCTACAAAGATGGATCTTTTTGCTAAAGGATACTATTACATGTTTCTTGGCATTTGTTTTTGGCAACAGTTATTTGTTTGGGAAGGTACCTCTTGGATGATCTCGGTGTCCTCTGGGGAGTTTATGATGGCACCAAGTTTACAGTTATCTGCAAAATCAGTCATAGACCCTCTTAATTTGCTTTGACCTCCAAGAAGTAAATGCCAAGGAGGAGTGGCCAAAGGACTTAAACTTTGGGGTACAATGCTAGTGATAGGTCTTTTGGAAGGAAGTAGAGCTGGCACCCTAATTGCCTGGTTTTTATTTGTGAGCCAATTTGCAATCTAATGTGATACATAAGGGTTTACATTTAACTTGGAGAGTTTATCTATGACGCTTGAATGTTGAATGGTGTCAAACAACTTTGCAAGTTTGGTATATGTGTGATATATTGACATGCCCTCAATCATTCTTTCTGCAACTTTCTTAAACAAGTCTACCACATTAAGTAGTGTACCCCAGTGCTGCAGCAGGTGCCACACTTGCTTTTGGTGCAGAAGGTTCTGAATTCCATTCCCCCACCAGATAGATTGATGACTGACAATGCAGTGTAGCATAAAGAGGGTGCTAGATTCCTGAGAGTTCTGTATTTTGGATTAGATGTTAAACTGAGGTCCCATTTGCTTGAGTTGGGGGTAGCTCCCTTGGATGTAAAAGATCCCATACCAGCAATCAAAAAGAGTAGGGATCCTTTATTTATATACAAAAATAACTCTTATTTACAAAATATTGACATATTTACAAATATTTACAACTGTACAGATTTAGAGATATGCAAATATATACCACATATTTATAATTTCCTTACAGTCATACCAAATCTTCATCCCTATTAGACCCCACTCCTTTTTCTATAACCACCATCTAATTTTACTTTATATTGTTGCTAAAATCCATTTACCATTAAACATAATTTAATTTATTCTTTCATTCCATATAACCTATACAACAAACCTATTATTTTAACAAATTCTATACTTCTGTTTTTATAATATCCATATTTAATCATACGCTTATTTATTTTATCCGCTTCCTTTATATCTTCAAGAAATCTTCTTTACATAATTTCCCCATAGCTTTTATACTATTTTACATTTCAAAAACACATATTCCATAGTTTATTCTTCTTAACAATGTAACCATATTGTATCACTTTTCTTTGTATATGGAATATTTCCTTTTACTGGCAATTTATCTATTACCTGTCTCCACAAAAAATACGGTGACATCCTACTTTCTGATTAAACCATTTGTTTCTTATTTTCATAGCTTTATTTTTTTTATTTTTAGATTTTTCCCATGGTTTTACAAAACAATGTTTTATCATTACATTTGTATACTATACCTTTCTGTCTTTTTGTATATCATGAAATTTTATTTTCCACAAACATATTTTTTCTTAGTTACATTTTATTTCATTTATACACTTTTTTCTCTTTCACTCTTTTTACTATACCCCAAAAATGTATCATACTTATATTTATACAATTTTACTGCTAATATCTCATCTTTTTCATTTATCCACTTTAACATTTTGGACAAATTTAATGACACAGCATATACCACTGGTTTAATTAACCCTAAACCTCCCTATTCATTATTTACAAACAAAATGCCTCTTTTAACTGTGTTTAATCTAGAGCCCCGAATTAATGAAAAACTTACCTGCAATAATTCTTCTTCAAAAACTGCTGGCAACATAAATACACTTGCTAAGTAGTCATTTTTCCCCATCAGTACTGAATTTATCAAATAAACCTTTTTTTTCTGAATGATAATTGATATGGTCTCCAGAAAAGTCAGACATTTTTTATTTCTTCTATTGTTTTTTCCTAATTGAATTCTATTCACATCTTTACTCCCAAATTTTATACCTAACACTGAAATATCATATATTGTAAAATATTTACCCCCTTTCTTTATATCACCTAAACCTTTATTTTTCTCCTTTTTGAAAGTCATTCCTATCACCACATTGCATCACATCTCATTTGTGCAAATAATTACTTCTTTTATCCAAATTTTGCTTTTTGTCATTATTATAATGTCATCTGCATATGTTAACAGAACTGGGATTGTTAACCCTTCATGTGTTATATCTGCTACCTCCTTCATTTTATATCTTTTTTCACATACTATCATATTCATAACCAATGCAAAGAGTATACAACTCACTGGACATCCTTGTCTTACAATACTCTTCGTATGCACCTCTTGGCTTAACCAGCCATTTACAAATAGTTTTAATTTATTATTACTATATGCTAATATATATATAATTTTCCAACTTTTTCACTTTTATTATATTTTTTCATTATTCCCCAGAAGATTTTATGTCTAAGTGTGTCAAATGCTTCATTAAGGTCTCCAAGCATGAGTTCCATTTCTTCTTTTCTATTCATAATATCATCTACAATTTCTCTGTCATCAATAATTCTTGACAACCCTTCCACTTTATACTATACATACTATGTTCCATAATATTGTCATTGTAGTTTCAAATCTCTTTTATATTATTTTCATAAAGATCTTATAATCATTATTATTCAGTACTATCAGTCTCCAGTTTTTTATTGTCTTCTATCTTCCTTCTTCCATATGAATGTAAGTATTCCACTATGTAACTCTTTATACATAAAACCTTCATTTAATCATTCATTCATTCAAAGTCTTTATATATATATATATATATATATATATATATATATATATATATATGTTTGACAATCCCTTAATTTTTGTATACATTTCATACCCTATTCCATCTGGTCCTGCAGCCAAATCTATATTTTCTTGTCCTAATACTTTATCAATCTAATTTAAAGAAATGTCCTTCCCGATATTTATTCTCTTTTTCTGTTAACGTTTTTACTTTCCATGTTTTTTCACTACCTTCTAATTTCTTTAAACATCTTTTGTACATATTGTACTACACTATTCATAATATTTTCCTGAGTTCTTCCTGTTTCTCCTTTACATTTTCTATTTCTCCATTCACACTACCATCTTCCTTTACTGATCTGCTTAAGTAACTTGATACTTTTGTTTTCCTTGTAAAAAATACATTTGCTTGTATAATTCATATAATTCATTTTCTTTGTAAAAGTACTTTCTATCATTATGTTGTAAATCTTCCAATGTATCGTTATATGTTCTTTTATTTTTTCTCTACTTTTCTCATATCATATTACCACTCTAAAAAAAATATATATTTTTCCTTAAATATCATCTACCATTCAAACTAATTTTCATAAAATGTTCTCATAGTGATATGATCTTTCCATAGCTATATTACTAATCTCATTCCTTCTTCATTCCATGCTTTCTCAATTATCCTTTTTATTCATTTGCCTATTTTATGCAGTCCTTGTTTTCCTTTATCTTTAGCCATGTTGTAAGATGATCAGAAGATCCTGTGTCAACTACCTCCCCTTCTCCTATTAAAATGTTCTGATACTATAAACTATCTATTATAGTTCTATACATACCCTTTTTGCAACTTCGTGAATTCTGTCCTAAAATTTTAACCTGCCACATCTTATAACTTTTAATATTTTTCTTATATCATTTCTTTTTTTTATATGTTTGCCTCTTAAATCACAATTAAGGTCTGCTGTTATTATCATACTCATATTTATCACTATATAGTCTAAATTCTGATGAAATAAGCTTTCCATTTCTTTGCAATTATTTTAAGAATATAATGTTATAATTCCATATACTTGTTCTTTCCATTTTAAATATACAATGGTTAATCTTCCCATTTATGCAAAAGTTATATTTAATATCTTCACTGTATTTCTACAGAGTATGGCTATTCCAGAACAGGTAAAGCCTGGAAATGTTGAGGTAAATGCAGCATTTATTCCAAACAGGAAAAAAAATCACAAATCTTTCAGGATCAACCCTTCATCTGTTTGTAAAAAAAGAGATCAAATGCCTTCATTTAAAAAGGAAATTCATGCCATAAAATTAATCACATGACAAAGTTGCATTAAGCACTTCAGTTTAAAGAAACATAGACAGGTAAGATGTTCCTGAAAGTCAGTATACCCTTAAAACGAATAAAACATTTAACTAATACCCATCCACACAAGATGTTATTTCAAAGTTAACTAGCTTCTTTTTAAAATAGGTTTAATGCTTACTGCTGTATTTAAACCTGGAAAACAATCAGCTTATAAAAGTGTGATCCATGAATATTCATATACTTCTAACTCATTATTAAGACCCCTCTTTTTTCTTCAGTCTGATGTCAATCACTCTAAAGTTAAAAGCGTGTGTACTTCCTTTCTCCCTCATATGCTTACTGAAAGCATTAGTTGCTACCTCTATATGTATTTCAGATTTGTGTTTAATAATTCTGTCCTTCAACCTTCTTGTGCATTTCCCTACATAGAATGGTTGACACACCTTACACCTCTGTGTAACAATGATTGTACTCCCTTTGTTTTCATTTGACCTGAGGCCATTGTACATTCTGTAAATAGTTCATTTAACTTATTCCTATTTGATCTGCAAAATGTATTAACTATTGTTTAAAAAAAAATTGAATAAAATTATTTGAACAAAAAATAAATAAATATACTTTCAGGTGTTTGCAACTTGTAATACCGCTGCTATCATATATATGGCATGCTGTAAGGTGTGTCAAGCATTATTTATAGGGAAATGCACAAGAAGGCTGAAGGACAGAATTATTGAACACAAATCTGAAATAAATAGAGAGGTAGCAACTAATGCTTTGAGCAAGCATATGATGGAGAAAGGAAGTACACACACATTTAACTTTAGAGTGATTGACATCAGACAGAAGAAAAAAGGGGGGATCCTAATAATGAGTTAGAAGTATATATATATATATATATATATATATATATATATATATATATATATATATATATTCATGAATCACACTTTTAGAAGCTGATTGTTTTCCAGGTTTAAATACAGTAGTAAGCATTAAACCTATAAAAAGAAGACCATTAACTTTGAAATAACATATTGTGTGGTTGGGTCTTATTTAAATGTTTCATTCATTTTATGGCTATACTGACTTGCAGTAACATTTTACCTGTCTATGTGTTTTTAAACTGAAGTGCTTAATACAACTGTGTCATGTGATTAGTTTTACGGCTTGAATTTACTATTTAAAATGAAGGCACTTGATCTCTTTATTTACACACTGATGAAGGGTTGATCCCGAAAGCTTTGTGATTTTTTTTTCCTGTTTGGAATAAACACTGCATTTTACATCAATGTTTCCAGGCTTTAGATTTTTTACTACTGTTTTGCTTTTGTATCTTGCCTGGTTTATCTATGTGTTGTTCTTCTTTCTTTGGATATTCCAGGACATCTGTCATTTCCCAAATTCGAGATTATCTTTCTTCCCAATAGATCTTCTGTTTGTAATCTTTCTTTATTTGTTAAAAACTGTATGTCTTTTAATATAATTACATCTGCACCACATGTATTACACCACTGCAAAAACCCCATTCTTCTTACTATATTCTTTGTACTATTTACATTTACAGAAACCACTATAATTTTCATGTTCCTTTTTCCTTAGATTCATGGTTTATAACTAACTACTAGGCTAGCTTTCTTAATAAGCCATTCTAAGCCTAGCCAATTTCCATCTCAGAGGTGAGAATCAAACACTGTCCTGCAGATTTAATAAACTCTGTGTAGGAATAGCATTATTCCTACACAGAGTGAGTAGTGTCCATGTCTGCATCTCAATCTCAGCATATTAATGAAGGCATACTACTATGGGGGAGCAGTGTACACAGATTTTGAATGAGTGCCAGCGGGTGTGTTACAATGCTTGCAGATCCATAGCATGACCCTGCACTCCAAAAATGCCTTATGGCACCGAAACAATGAAGATAGTGTCCTCAGACACTTATTTAAGAATGTGAACTGTAATGGCATGTAGGGGGGGTGTTATACTATCTGTAATACACTCCCTGCATTGTGAAAGAGACCTAGGACACTTAAACAATAAAGAAAGTGTTCTCAGACACTTATTTAATAATATGAAGTATAATGTTTAATTTCTAATGAATGGTTAATTTTTTAAATATATTTTTCTTTAAAGTTTAAGTGTAGCTGAGTGAGTTTGTGCATCATGCTGCTTTGCTCAGCAGTGCTTAAACGTATCGAGAAGCTGTATAGAAATGTATAGCTGAAACCTTCACATCCAAGTTATCTGAGTGGTTAGAATCACAGCTTTGTGTGCAGTAGGGGCATGTTTCAAATACCCACCCAGACCATTCAGCTTTTACATGGGAAAGCCTTTTTATAATAACTTTTATTTTATTTATTTATATAGTTATCAATATTTTTTAACCAGGGTAGCGTAGATGTTCCAGAATCCCAGTGTTAGTGGAGATATGAGGTGAAAACCTCCATTTAAATACAAGTGTCTGATATAGTACAGTCACACCCCAAAGTACCATAATGAAAGCACATAGGTAGAGGTCATGTAAAGTAAAATACATATACTTAATAACAATGTATCAATAACGATTCATTAATATTTAATGTTTATTTTTTAAATGAAAAAAAATGTGTTTGCCTTTAGCTTAGTTTTGCTAAGCACTGCTAAGCCAAGCTAAGTAATGCTTTAATAGGGCTTGTCTGAGCAATTCTTAGTAACGCTTAGCTCTGCTTAGCCAGTTTGAGCATTACTAAGCAGTCCCATTGTAAGCAGTCCTCAGCTCAGCTAAGCAGATTTGCGCACCACTAAGCACTGCCAAGCATTTGCCACTTTAAGCACTGCTCACCTCAGCTTAGCGGGTTTGCGCACTGCTGAGCTTTGCTTAGCATTTTTGAAAATGGCCAATGACAGCAAAGGGTGGGAAATGTTCTTATTTAAACCACACAAGTGGGAATACAGGCAGAAATTGTTACAGTTTGACCCATGAATGAACTATGGCAGGTTCTGGAGAGGGAACTCACTTTCAGGTGCACCGCTTGGGCATATTGGAATCCAGAGTCATTGCCTGGCTGCTTGTTAAGAACCATGAAGACAGACTTCTTCAGGGCCAGTACCAGGGTTCAGAATACAAGTCTGAGGGCTGGGGCCATCTGGTACGTAAGCTTACTAAAGCCACTGGCATCTCCTGCACTGGCGAATAGGTCTATCATCATTATGGTGACCTGAAATAGAGGAAGGGGGTGCTCTTGGCTCAATGGATCCAAAATGCTGGGCCCAAAATGTCCCAGATGTTTGTAAGTATATCAAGTGGTGAATCATCAAATTGTAGTATGAATATCTGATGGACAGGTATGCATAATGGTGTGTTTTCCCCCCACAGCTGCAGAGTAGTGGGCTCATAACATTGAGGCCCATGCTGGACATCTGGTGAGGCTGCACCGACAGTGTGGTGAGTACAGATCTAACTTGGAATATATAGTACAATAAATAAGAAAGTGTAATTGTCTACTGCCATTAGGTATAGTGTGTTCTGAGTGTACTGAATAAAATGTGTTAGACCAACATTGATATAAGAGACTAATGCCAGGTACTGTGTAATAGAAATGAAGGTAGCAACAAGTTACTATTGATGACAGAAAGCCAGTACTGTAGTAATACTGTGTAGGAATGAATCTGGTAATAAAGTACACTGTGATAGCTAAAGAGAAGGTAATAACTGCCATTCATTAATCATGTACAGGATATGCAGTACAACAGAATTTAGAATTTTGAGTGTAATAAACCACTGTGTGATGTTACCCACAGTAAAAAATTACTTACACAAACTGTTGTGTTTATTCTGGTCTGTTGTTGAAAAAATAAAATTTTACAGGTGCTACACAGCAAATATGGCTATGAGACCATAAATTGAGTGAGGTTTGTCTGATAACCAACTGTTATGCTAAACTGTAGATGTGGAGCTATAAAACAAGATACGATGACATTTGAAATATTTTCTGCACTAAGATCTGAACCTTGAATAGTAATGTGTAATGTATTATAGTGTGTTCCTTGCAGCATTGTCTTGTGTTAAACTTTGCATTTCAGCTATATGTTGTCATGAATGTAGGTACGCTGATGCAGGCAAGTATGAGACTGTAATAGGTGGAGACTGCAAATATATGATGTGCAAATGTATATGGTTTGGGTATACAACCGAGCACCCTGCTATGCTCTATACAGATCGCACATATTCACATACACTAGGGGTTAAATGTGTACACCTGCATTCAAAGTACTAATACATAGTTTACTATCTATCATGTATGAATCTCATGCTTGTATGTTCAACTGTCACGACAGTCTTCTGTGACACTCTACTTATATTACAAGGTTAGACTTTGTAACCAAGTGATTTCTAGGCAGAAATCAGTCAAACAGCCAGCAGCAGTTTCCTAGCATCTCAGTGTGATAAGAGATAGATATATTGTTCAATTTTGCACACACAGACCACGGTTCAAATCCAGGGACTGGTATTAAGATGTGTTTACAGTTACACACAAGTAATTTCGACTATATGTAGAAACAGTCAGGTAGTGTTAAGAGATATTTGCTTCACAGGGCTTACAGGTAAATAAATGTTTATATTCGCTGTGTGAAGGGTATACTAATAAATGCTATACAAATGGAATAGTGTACAACACTATGCCTACAAACGTCAGCAGGATAGGTATATATGCCATGCACTCTTCCCAATACATGTCTCTCAAGTGTCATGATATCATGGCTAGTGATCACTGTTGCCAATAACCTTGGGCAGAGATATAAATCCAGTTGAAGTATGCCAGTAGAACACTCACACAACATCACTGCAAGGTTGACCTTGTTAGTCATATAGGCAACCCTGACATGTATGAGTCCCCTCTAGTTATGTACCTACAGATCTCACAACTTGCCCCATTCCATATTGACAGTTTAACAGGTATGTACATGCTACAGAAACTGTAGGGCGGACCTATAGAGTATTGATCAGTAGTATTGTGAAAAATATAGCCGGTACAGTTGGTAATGGATTGTTTTTCTCTCCCCCACCCTTATCTGCATCACTAATTATTATTCATATACTATGTGTATGTTGTTCTCAAAACCTAATGTTGTGTTGTAGTATTGTTCATATATTTCAATGGTTGCATACTAACACACCTTGTTCAAATTCCACTGTTGCTGGCCTGTTGCCATAACTGTTACAGGCATGTTGTTATAATAATGACTGTTATTCCATTTATGCATATGTCCCATTTGATATGCAATGTTTTTCAATTCTTTTTTTCTGGATCAATTGGAGCACCCATACATGCTGTTATAACTAATGTTGAAATGTTTTGTTCATGACTAACTAATACACTTTGACAAACCTTAACACCATAGCAAGAATGGGTAGGCCGATCCCATTAGATCCACCTGTCCCACCTCATCTGGCCTTAGCACTGGGTACCAGCATGTCTGGGACCCAACCTGGAGCTGCCTCTACTGCTGGTACTGTACCACCTTTGGGTGCAACCCCCCCCGGGACTGGGCATGGAGGTAACCTGGTCACCTGACACCAGTTCCCAGGTATGGTGTGCAGGGTCATCCAGCTGGATTTGGATGACTTCCTATGGCAGATAGAGGGCAAACTGGTGCACTTCAAGGGACAGGCTGGCCCTGGCATCCATCCCCCAGCACAGCCACCGTCTGGGCCATGAAGGGGCTGTGGTGCCTTCCCATGGGTGGGGACCTTAGTCCCACTGTTTAAATCTTGGATCATGTGGTCCTCTGATTCCCAACAATCCCCCAGTCCTAGGTGTTTATCTCCCTCATGTGTCATACACCACCCCTGTCTGCTGTCTTGTCTGTCTGAAATTGCAACCTCTCCTACCCAAATTACCTCCCTAAATGTACCTACAACCCTTCCCTAACATTACACTCTCTCCTTAAAAAAAAAAAAAAAAAAAAGTCGGGCACCTTTTCCACAAAAAAAAATATGTCGCCTCATACATATCTCTTCATTTCACCCCACAGACACTGGCATCACTCAATCATCCCAGCAATTAATCACACAAATTATGTTGCCCACACCCCTCCTTGTGGGACGTGAAGCTCCAAATTCCACATTGTCCACAACATGCACAGCTGTTGCTGTAGAAGAAATGGATAGCTATGATCCTTTCCTACACCCATCCTGCACTTCCCTACCTGCCTTTTATATTGTTTTTTCCCTCTGCTTGGCCCCATTTCACTACTTTCCTATCACCCCATTGTCATTTCTTTTTTTTAAATGAGCATGGGTTTAAGTGGGGAAAAGCATTGCTTGGCATCGTGACACATCACGCAAAACCATGTAAACCTGCTTAAAACTACTTGAAACTGCTTTAATCACCCTATCTCAGACATTGTTCTGCCCAGCAACAAAATAACCAGCTCTTGCAATTCTCAAACCCAGGACCTTGTGTACTAAAGTCAAAGGAATGCACCAATAAGCCAAATTAGCTGTGGGGAATTAGTACTGCTTTTGTAAATATATCATGCAGTACAGTCATGTGACATTAGTGAAAAAAAGACAAAGCTGCCAATTATTCAACCCAGGACTTTCTGAACTTCAGTGAGAGCAACACACCACTATGCCAAACCAGCTCTGGGGATTTCTTGATGCTTTTATGAATATATCATGCACTACAGTGATGTAACTTTAGGGTAAAAAGACACCACTGCCAGATATTGAATCCAGAACAGTCTGTAACATAATCAGGGAAACATACCAGCAAACCAACTGACCTCTGAGGTACAGCATCTGTTTTTACAAACATATCCTGATTGTCAGTCATACACTACTCCTATATATAGTAGCCCAAATCACAGTGTACTTGGGCTTGTGATGCATACACAGAACCAATACACAGACAAATAAATGCTGCTGGATGTATGGGAGGCCTACAATATCAGGTAGAGCTGACAACTGCACAGACTGTTGCTGAATATCCACAGTTGTGCCCCTATTTATAGCAGGCTTGTCATAATACCTACTCTGTGTGCCAACATACTGGCAAGGCAGTGCAGACTGGGATTACAAAATCATGGCAGACAGCTCAGTGTCACATGTCATACCCATCAGAACACACATGTCCATGCTAATCTTGTGTTCCACACTGTATGCATGCACATATGTCTTACAAATATACTTGCCATAAAAATGACTTGGTAGCTCGATGTTGCCTACCACTCTCTGGCTGGCACTATTATGTAACATATGCACCACAGGCACATGCCTCACCTGGACTGTTGTGGCTACCCTCACCCAGGCCATGCTGTAATACAACAGCTGACACCACACCCTTGCGGACAGTAACAGCTTGCTCTCCCCCAATGTCTTCACAATCTCTAGTCTGACTCCTGGCCAGAATGCAGCAGCTGTGGCCTGCTACACATGCAGCAGTATGTCCAGCTACCTGCTACAGACATAACATTACTCCCAAATACATAGAGCAGGGCATCCACACAACAGCCAAGCATAAAGGGTTGGGGGTGGGATGTTGACATTTTAAGGGACATGTGTCACAGTCTCCCCCTACAAACATACACAGCTGATAGACCAGCATCAACTGTAGCAACATGTATAGTCAGATAGAAAAGCATGTATGACACTCACATCTGCCTGTCTCCTTACTCACCCCAACACACATTTACACACTATACTGATACAGAATCTGAAAGTCTCTTAACAATGGCCAGACATAGCATGCAAAACTGTGGACAAAACACATCAATCAAAATAGTGGACAGTATTTCCACCTACCATCTGTGATGCTGTAGCTCCCACATCATGAAAATGTCCTCCTCACAAGACAGGAAAAGGGACAAGGCCCACATGAAGGCCTTAATTATAACACTGTGTTGCCATGCCATTGGCTAATGGAAAGGCAACCCAGCTGTTCTGGGTGCAATTATCAAGTGGGAGCCATAGATTGGTGCACAGGCAATCACCTCTTCATTGCCTACACCACTTTCTTCATGAAGACAGACTGCGATTCCTTACAACATGACAAGTGGATTTCTTCTCACAAAGGAGTACAGCACTATACCAGGTATGTCATACAATTAAGCATGTAATGGAATGCAGATGGGGGGATTACATCATGAGAAATAGGAATTTAAACAGTAGGTCTCAACAAGACTTCCTGGACTGACATGTTGCTGTTAGTCTGCTCTCCAGCACCTACGGTCATCCCTGATGGCTCTGTCTGCAGTGACATAGATCACAGCTCTGGCCCCTGAGTCACCCCAGCCATGATCAGCTCACCTATGACTAATATTGGATTGTCTGTTGTACAATACTGACTGTGACACTGGCAGCCCAGCTATCTGGGATTTTGTAAATAATTATATGTCATTTGTGAATATTAATAGGATTCATATGCTTGTCTTACAAATATAAGAGGATTATGATATTATGTGGATATTAAACTACTGGTGCAGAAGTGTGTGTTGAACTGTATGTTATGTACTGAGCTCATACCTCTCAGCTGTCAAGATTTTTGCAGAATGTCCACATTTTCCCTCATAATTTTAGTCAGTTTCTCATACATTTGTTTTTTTTGGGGTTTTTTTCTGGCAAATCACTGGCAAATCATTAAAGACTGAAGTCATAAAATAAAAGTATACATTTGAATGTCAGACATCATATCATTCGGAAAATTTATGCAAATGCAAAACCTGTTATTCTATCAACTTTCTAAGTTTGTAAGAGTAATATTTAAAAAGTGTCACTATTTTTGAGCCTTAGCCCCCCAATATTTGTGCTTTTATCCAGATGTCTTGCTTTAAGAGGTTGAGAGGTATGAGTGATCTTCAAGAATGTAACCACAGTGTACCATACTGGAAAAGAACAGAAATGTAACTAAACTATCACCTGTATAAATGTATGCATTAATAGTAGAAGCTGGAAGATTGGAACATACAGAGATAACTTGCATAGCTTCTAGAAAATAAGCTGAACTTGTTTTACGAATGTGTTATCTCAGTTTCAGTGCAGCATACAGACACAAATGTCTGCAGCTAGAGAGTTTTGTATTGTCTTGAAACAGAAACATAAACTAGGTTGAACATGTGAAAGTATTTAACTGTTATGAATCCTAGGTCTAGACAAAGATCTGATCGATATCTCCTTCTGACACTGACATGTTACAATGTATGTTAGTTGCTGTTAGCCTGTTAACTGAAGGCAGGTGACAAAGAGTGATATAATCTGAGCTAACCCAGCAGTAGTACTGATTATTAATTTCAGACCAGTCTCAGAGAAAGACCTTTGCATTTTGTATTTGTCTTTGTATCTGATAACATCCACTCATCTGCATTGGCCTTGCTAATAGTAAGGAACTAGGGAAAAGTAATTTCATTCAGATATAGATGAGAATATAGTAAAGATTATTTTAGACGTTTTCTGTATTTATTTGAGACCACCCTGCAATGTTGTCTTAAAATATTTCCTGTGATTCTGAACTTTGTAGTTACTGTATTGATCATTGTCTTGTTCCTTTATTACTTATATTAAATATAGTTAACCCTTGTAATTGTGGCTGGTCTGTTTAGAGATAATTAAGCTCTTAAAGTACTTGCATGTGCATTTGATGACACTGTATAGCCCACTCCAATAGCTTTGGTCTTGGTCACACATCATTTGGATAATAGGCACATCACACAGTAGGACTGGTCACCCTTTGGTAAGGGCTTTAGAGTAGCTGATAAAGAGCTGGATTGTGGCAGTCATAACAACATTTTAGTCTGGTCAGAAGGGGGCATAGCGAGTAAACCTGTGCCAGCCTTTCCCAGAAGTGTGCGTGTGTTTGTGTTTGATTTTTAAATCAAATCTCATAATGTGTGTGTCAGCTACTTGGGCAGGTTAACAAAGCACTGGTTGGACAGAGAGGGTGATGGAGGTTTTGGGTTGACCACTCTGCTGAGATGTTAACCCTATAGCTGTGCCAGTGGGGAGTCTTATTGGGGATCTGGAGAGAGAGAGAGGGAGAAACAAGCCCCAGACTGACTGTGATCTCAACCGGGTGAGTTACCTGAACCGGCCTTGTTGGCAGCTCACGTGTGTCCCACACAATCACCATCGGTGGAATGGACTCCCTGTCCACATCAGGCAGGGTAGCTACTTACACCTTTGTAGGCATAACCTGGTCAACTAGATGGTTAACAGCACATACACCCTTGGGATACCACCTGTGTCCCTGTTGGGCAGGGACATCAGCTGCTGATTTGCATACACATGGCCTAACATGTGGCCTAGGCATATGGCTGCTTAGGGCCTATAGTCTACTAACCTCATATGGTACCAGGAATACCAGGTATGGCCTGACTGCTGTGACAGCCTGTGTTATTTTGTGTCCACACACATCACTGCCATTGACTGTTGGGTGTACCTTATGGACAACTTTACAGTACATCCAACAAATATGTGAGTGCTACTGCAGGTGCATGTGGACATTCCAGCAACATCTGAGGTATGCAATAATAGAGAGCAGTGCATATCTGCTGTAGGGTGACCTCCTCATAGGTGTCTGACATCTGCAGTACCCAGATGTTTGCAGAATGTGTACATGTGCCTGATAGATGTAGACTTCCCTGCCAGACAAATGTGTATTTCCGGACACTATTTGGACAATACATGATGGTTGTCCACAGAGTTTGGGGAATGTGTCTGTGACATGCCAGATCCCTGGAGACACACTAATGGTACATGAATATCTGGTATTGTATCCATTCCCTTACATTGTATGCACAATATGTATGCACTGCTGCTGAGCCAGAGCCAGCCATCCCCCACTACCAGTACCTATAACCTGCTGTCCTGCTACAGGGGCTCACAAAGTATGCTAGCCATAGGGGTCAGGCAATTAGATACAGGTGTGGAGTACACAGTGACCTAGCCGGAGTACATCAGGAATGGTCAGGGAGACCTGGACAATCTGTGAAATAATCCTGTATGACATTCACAGACTGAGAGTGGCTCAATGATAGTACATGATGTGATATGTCAGCTGTATCTACCAGTACGTACTGTCAGTGTGATGCTCCTGCACTGGCCCAGTAATCAGGGAGCCTCAATCCTCAACTGTAGCACCAGTGAGGGATGTACACAATGGGAGGATGACAAGTACACACACAGTAAAGTACAACTACCCTTAAGAGCACACAGAGATCACAGTCATTCTGTGGCTGGTGTTCCCCTCTTTCTCCAGATCCCCAATAAGCCTCCCCACTGGCACAGCTATAGCATTAAAATCTCAGCTGAGCAGTCAGGCCAAAAGCTCCAGCACCTTCTCTGTCCAACCAGTGCTTTGTGTCTCTGCCCAAGTAGCTGACACACACACTTTGAGATTTGGTGTACAAACACACACATACACACAAACACACACACACACACACACACACACACACACACACACACACACACACACACACACACACACACACACACACACACACACACACACTCCTGGGAAAGGCTGGCACAGGTTTACTAGCTTTGCTCCCTTCTGCCTAGATTAAAAGGTAAGACAAAATCCACGGCACACAGGATCCGAACAAAGTGCTCCAGTTACCAAGTAAAATAAATTCCTTTTAATTTTGTACAGCAAATTCTCCAAATAGGTAGTTGAATACAACAAACACACAAATAAGCCAAGCGCTTTCACCTAGTGAATTACCAGACTTTTTCAAGGCAAACAAGCTGTCCATTCCAAACAACTTCTAAATAGCATCAACAATTAAGTTAAAACTCCACCCATCAATTAAATAAACCAGGTGGTTAATACATTTGAAATAAAAGGTAGCAAGTAATAAAATGTATTTTTCCAAGTCAAAAATACATGTCTTATGTAAAACATAATTATAGCTGGGTTGGATAATCTTAAGCAATGTAATACAGTGCAACATTCATTGTCTGTGTAAAATTATTACAATAAACTAAGGTAAAACAAATCTGATGCCTAAAGTGCTTTCATGAAAGAAGTACACTTCTATCCCCCAAACAATTAAAATGCACTGAGTAAAGACTAGGAAAAATTAGGTTACAACAAAAGCATTTTTTAACATTCGTTTGTTCATTAAGCTTTAGTACAAAGAAATGTACAAAACATGATCAACTAAATCAGTCTTATAAACGTGCTCATCTCATTTTTAAAATACTGTTGATGTTTAAAGCCTCATTCATCCCAGGGGAGGTGCAAGCATCCAACCTTAACTGCCAGAACAACTCACGGTTCTCTAACCTAACTTCCCAGTTACCCCCTCGTGGGTCAGGAAGTACCTGTTCCAACACCATAAATTTAAGGTTCATCCTTTCACATACCTGGGAGTGCTTAAAAAAAGCATTGGTGTCCTTACATCTAGTGATATCATATTGATGCTCGTACACCCTTCTCCTAAGCTGCTTGGATCCCCTTGGATTCAGACCTATTGTGGCAGGGGCTGGTGGCATTACAGAACCTTTGTCCAAATTCATTGATTACGTCTCTAAGAAAGTACTCTCCCCCATTGCTCACATTTGTAAGGACTCCTGGCATTTTTTAAAGACTGTCCACCGTAGGTGGTTCTCTGACAAATTGTTAATGGTTACCATTGACATTAAAGATCTCTTTCCAAGTATCCCACATAAAGAGGGTTTGCAATGGTTCGAGCAGGTGCTTACTTCAAGTGGGATGCTCAGTGGTAACATCATAAATTTGGTCAGAGAATTAACAGAGACAGTTTTGCAGAACAACTACATATATTTTAATGGGGAGTTCTACAGACAGAGAAGAGGTGTGGTAATGGGGGCTAGCTGTGCGACTATTTATGCAAACTGTGTCCTTTATTACTGGGAACAAAAGTTTGTTCTCAAAACTGATTGGGCAGATATGATTAGGCATTATTCCACATACCTTGATGACATTTGCATTTTATGGAATGGGTCTGCACAGGAATTGGAGAAGTTTTTGGACTATATTAACAGTACCACTAGCTTCCTTAGATTTACTCACAACATTGACCCGGACATGTTGCATTACTTGGATGTTAGTTTAACTAAGGATTATGTCAATAACTGCTTTCAGACTAAGGTGTACAGGAAACCCACCTTTTCCAATGCCTATCTTCACTTTAGCAGTGGGCATCCCTATTACCAGAAAAAGGGAATTGTTAAGGGACGGCTGATTAGGGCTTCCAGAATGTGTAGTACACAGGAATTTTATGAACAAGAGATTAAGGTTTTACGTAGCCTGTTTTTGGAAAAGGCTTATCCTGTTGGAATGATTGAACAACTAATTCTGGAGGTCTCTGGTAAAAGGGAAACAGTCTATCATCCCTTACTAGGCAGTGGTGTACAACCTATGGAAACACCTTTGAAGAACATGGGTGACCAGTTCAAGAGCAGTTTTGCATATACCTTGTCTTCTAACTCCCAAGCTTTAGAAAGCATCATCACCAAATACTGGCCCATAGTATCCACCAATGTAGATCTAAAACAGTTTATCCCCTCGATGCCTAGCTTTGTTAGGAAGAGGGGTAAGAACTTAAAAGACTTCTTTGAGGGGAGAAAGAAAACTATTTGTGAAACTAGAAATAAGAAACTTGGTACCTCAAAATGTGGACACTGTAACCAATGTCATTACATGTTTGACCAGGACACCATCACAATTCCCTCTAGAAGGTTTAACTACAAATTTCATCAGCACTTTAATTGTGCAAGTAAAGGGGTGGTATACATGGGTATTTGCACTCATTGTTCTGGTTTCTACATCGGAAAAACTGAGAGGCAGCTTAGGAGAAGGGTGTACGAGCATCAATATGATATCACTAGATGTAAGGACACCAATGCTTTTTTTAAGCACTCCCAGGTATGTGAAAGGATGAACCTTAAATTTATGGTGTTGGAACAGGTACTTCCTGACCCACGTGGGGGTAACTGGGAAGTTAGGTTAGAGAACCGTGAGTTGTTCTGGCAGTTAAAGTTGGATGCTTGCACCTCCCCTGGGATGAATGAGGCTTTAAACATCAACAGTATTTTAAAAATGAGAAGAGCACGTTTATAAGACTGATTTAGTTGATCATGTTTTGTACATTTCTTTGTACTAAAGCTTAGTGAACAAACAGAATGTTAAAAAATGCTTTTGTTGTAACCTAATTTTTCCTAGTCTTTACTCAGTGCATTTTAATTGTTTGGGGGATAGAAGTGTACTTCTTTCATGAAAGCACTTTAGGCATCAGATTTGTTTTACCTTAGTTTATCATAATAATTTTACACAGACAATGAATTTTGCACTGTATTACATTGCTTAAGATTATCCAACCCAGCTATAATTATGTTTTACATAAGACATGTATTTTTGACTTGGAAAAATACATTTTATTACTTGCTACCTTTTATTTCAAATGTATTAACCACCTGGTTTATTTAATTGATGGGTGGAGTTTTAACTTAATTGTTGATGCTATTTAGAAGTTGTTTGGAATGGACAGCTTGTTTGCCTTGAAAAAGCCTGGTAATTCACTAGGTGAAAGCACTTGGCTTATTTGTGTGTTTGTTGTATTCATCTACCTATTTGGAGAATTTGCTGTACAAAATTAAAAAGAATTTATTTTACTTGGTGACTGGAGCACTTTGTTCGGATCCTGTGTGCCGTGGATTTTGTCTTACTTGGTCTGTTTTGCTCATTTTACATTCTAGACTAAAAGGTAGTTATCACTGCCATGAACCAGCTCTTTATCAGCTACTATAAGGCCCTTCCCAAAGGGTGACCAATCCCACTATGTGATGTTATTACTATCCAAATGGTAAGTGTGACCAAGACTTTCAAGGCTATTGGACTGGCCTATACAGTGTCACCAAATACATATGCAAGTACTCTAAGAGCTTATATATCTCCAAACAAACCAGCCACAATTAAAAGGTTTAAATATATTTAATAATAAATAATAAAAGGACAAGGCAATAATAACAGACACAGTCACTTCAGAGTTCAGAATCACAGGAAATATTTTAAAACATCATTGCAATACAGTCTCAAATAAACACAGAAAACATCTAAACTAATATTTACTATATTCCTATCTATATCTAAAATATACTTTTCCCTAGTTACTTTCTATTAGCAAGGCAGAAGTGCTGAAGATGGATGTTTCCAGGTCCAAAGGCAAATGCAAAATGCACAGTGTCTGAGAGAGTTCACAAATTAATATCAAAACATTACTATTGGGTCAGCTGAGTGACATCACTATTTGTCACCTGCCTTTAGCTCCCAGGCTAAAAGATAGCAACATAATTTTTAGCATCTGTGTGTGAGAAGTACATATCTCTCAGAAGTTTGCCTAGAATTGGAAGTAATAAAACATTTAAACGCATTTACATTTTAAACCTAGTAATTGTTTCTGTTTCAAGACAATAGAAAGAAACCTCTAGATGTAGACATTCTGTCTGCTTCAGTGACACTGAGAGATAAACACAATCATAAAACAATTCACTTATTTTCTTAGAGTTTGCAAGTTAACTCTGTTCTTTTCCAGTGGGGTACACTGTGGTTACATTCTTGAAGCTCAGTACAGAACATACAGTTCAACACACACTTCTGCACCAGTAGTTTAACATACACATAACATATAGTTATTACATTTGTAAGACAAGCATATGACTCATATTAATATTCACAAATGACATAGGATTATTTACAAAATTCAAGATAGCTTGCCTGGCAGTGTCACATTTCTATATACATCATATTAATATTTTCAAGTGACATATAATTATTTACAAAATTCCAGCTAGCTGGGTTGGCAGCATTTTGGTTTGTCACACATGTCACCTGGGTGTTCCGTAGATTCACAGGTTCATAGGTACAGAGGAGGTTACTAGAGTACTGCACCTGAGTCCCTTAAAAGCCTAAGCATGACGTTATCCCCAGTAGATCACTGATCATCACCTGTTGCCCCTAGCATTGCTAGACACAGGTTCAACCTCTGGGACAGATTTTTTTCCCCATCCACTCAGCCTTGATGCAGTTGATGAGGGTATGCATGGTACTGTGTTTGACATGTTTGGGGTGAGCATTCCTGACACAGAGCAGCCTCTAAGAGCCAAACCTGTCTCTGCAGCATGTTTTTTTTTTTGCTATCTCATATGCAATTCAGGCCTGTCGTACCGGTAATGCGCACATAGGTATAGTCTTGTATATGGGGCAGTTGTTGAAGAGCTGAACACAACATTACCATCTAGGCATACCACAGACATCTGTGAACAACCTGACTGATAACCAGTGGGGCAGTACTGCTTACAGGCTGTCTGCGTGGAACAGGTGGTGAGGGCCATTGAAGACCTTTGTGGGTGTTAACATAGCCTTTACAATTTCTGCAGATGTCTGCCTAGGTGCAGAGCAGAATGACCATCCTGCTAATGTATTGTTGTACTAACTGAGGACTATTCACAGGTAATGCCCAACTTTTGTTTGGATGCAGTCCCTTTACCTATGTGGTGAACCACATATAAGCCTTTTCTGACCACTGTCACTATTTCTTGCATGAATGCAACACTGTTGGCATCCTGTGTATCCAGGTCTGTCATCGCAGTCTGTGTATTTATGGGGTTGGTGCTGATGTGGGAAATAGTGGGGACATGTCCTTGCCATATAGTATGGTGACACTGTTGTTTGCATTCAGCTTAGGCCAGGACCTTGCCACCATTCCATACCCACTGCATGGCCCATTGCAGTGTGTTAACAGCACTTTGTGGCTCAATGACAGACCGCACACTACTTACAGTTGATACAACCTTAGGCAGTACCTACATATGTGGGTGGTGGTAGTAAGCATTCATGCCTAGATACATGTGGGTCATTGGGGGCAGCAGGTAGTCACAGGGCCTTCACATGTCTACATATTGCACACACATAGGTGACACAGATTGTGGTTGCCACCTTATCAAATGTGGACTGTGGGACATGTCTTGTAGTAACATGACAGTTGTCAGGACATACCCATGGCAAGTGCAACACACAGGATTTCTATCGGTTTGCTAATATGACACCTTCTTTGTGTGACATTAACTTAGATTATGCTATTTGTCATAATATTAAGGTGCTTCTGAAGTGCAATAACTGCTATATGCAATTAGTAGACAATTGTATGAAATGTTTAGTGTATTATACGCTGCGGACCTCTGTATTGTTTCAGTTGTTGTCACAGGTCACACCTTGCCAAACATACACTGCAACCTACAGGGCTGTACAGATGGTGGACATACCTCTGACCTCAACATATTTCTGCAGAATGTCCTGATGTCTGACACATATATATTTTTTTCCGTTTGTTATAACATTGTGGTTTTCTGGCAGATTGGTGGAAAATCATGAAAGACTAACATTACAGATTAATGACAGATATTGTCATGTCACAACACATACCCTTTGGAAAATGCATTCAAATGCACAATCTGTTCTAGTATCTTCTTTCCATGTGTGTCACAGCAATATGTGAAGTTTGTGCTCAATGTTTGTCCTGTGCCCCAATTTTCTGTATGGCTTTAGCCAGGTGTCTTCCTGTGAAGGGTTGAGAGGTATGCTGGTGGCCATAACACAGACTGCTGCAATGGGATATACATACATATGTACACACACACACACACACACACACACACACACACACACACACACACACACACTGCTGCATGGGAACATGCATTGAAATACACATGCACACAGAGTTAACACTTTTTCAGATTAGAACACCTACCTATCCTGTTATGTACAATACAGACTGACCTGACTATTGCATGCACCACAGTGCCTTTGTGTTAGAAAATGTGTAACTGTGCATCTACAGTGTATGACACCTGTAGGGTCCCTGAGTAGGTTGGCAATGGGGGAGTTAACAGGGTGGAATAGGCACACAAAATGGTATAACCATCACATGTGTTAGAGAGTGGACAATATGTGTGGGATGTGTGTAGCACAGATTTGCAGGTGTACATTTGTGATCATGGTGGGGGTACATTGTCTGCATGTACGTGCATAGTGGACACATGGGCAAGGTGACATGCCTTGTGTTACACAGTAACACTCCATAGTTTCTATTGGTGACCAGTATACATTGTACTACACACATTTTGGAACTTGAGTACACATGTGCGTATGACATGGTTTGACACTGTGCTGTGGGTGATACTGTTACTATCTGTCATTGTTTTGCATAACCTCAACATCCTGACCATAAACAATCATTAGGCAGGCAAGACAGACACAGGGGATATGCATACATAAACACATACACTCACACAGTTGCTAACAGTCAGATTAGAACACCTACCTATCTACTTGCATGTAATATAGCGCTACATATATATTGCATGTGCCACGGATATTATAGGTCAGAGATATAACTCACAATCTCTTACACCAATTAATCTTGAGAATGCCTTCATGAATGGTTGGATAAACCCCCCAATATAGGGACAATTCTCACATATTGCTCTTTTCAACCTAGACATGTGACAGAGTAACAGGTATTGCATCAGCATGACATTTCAGATGGGTATGACGTCTGAAGCTGATATATCTGTCACCATTTGTGATGGCAACTCTCACATATTTGCCAATGATTTGACATAAAACACCATTATTATGAGACTCAGACCACATATATGTTGCAAACATCTGGACATTCTGCATACATCTGTACAGATTAGTGGTAAGGCCTGTAGAGTTTAAAATGGTGCATCTAAGGTGGATGACATTAACAGGCCCTTTAAAGTAATGCCATGGGGAGGGGGTCAACACACCTTAAAATGGTATAACCAACACAAATGACACCCATGGGGATATGCTTCACATGCAAACACACACATATACAGTCTTATCATTGGCTGTATTTAGATTTAAACCCCTACATATCTAGTTGGATGTATTATAGTGCTACCTACTTATTGCATGTGCCATGGAGCTTATGTGCCCAGAACGTGTTCAACAGTAGATCTAAGGTGAATGACATGAATAGGCACTGTAAAGTAATGCAATGGGGGTCATCAGGGTGGAACAGGCCTCAAAATGGTATTAACAACCCACATACAGGGGATATGCTTCTCTCACACACATACAGTATCACAGGTTCATAGATGTGTACTAGGCTAATGGCCCTGGGGCCTTTACAATCCTAGCCCATAGAAGTGCCCTGGAATTGTGCTGCCCGTCATTAGTTCCCAGTGCCTCTGTCAAGTAGAGCCACTGGAGTGAACCCCAGAGTGAACTTTCCATTTCCCATCCACTCATCAAGATTTCTCTTGAAAAAGGCCAGTGAGGTACTCTGCTTGACAGGTATGGAAAGTCTAGTCCAGAGCATGGGCAGTCTGTGGGTTATGAATCTGTCCCTCCAGAATGTTCTGTTGGTTGTGGTAATGAGGTTGACGTCCCTGGAGCATGTGGTGTGGCGGGACTGGGATTTCTTTAGGTGTAACATTTCTAACCGGGCTGGGTCAGACATGGCTTTGTAAGTCAAGCAGAGATCACCTCTTAATAGATGATATGAGACAGAGAAAATCTGGGGTTTCTTGAGCCTGTCCATGTAAGGTATGTATTTAAGGCCTAGGATCCTCTTTGTGAGGTACTTTTGTAGCCTTTCCAGCTGTTGCAGGTGTTTAGTGATGTGCATGCCAAATGGGGCATTAAATTCGATGATTGGTCTAACGAGGGAAGAGTAGAGAGAAATGATGACCTCTTTCTTCCTGGACACAAAACCCTTGGTAATGAGATATGCCAAATAGAAGGACTTTCTGACCACAGTGGCAATGCGGTGATCAAAGGAGAGGTTGCTGTCGACCTGTGTCCCCAGATCTCTTATAACGCCCTCAGTGTTCAGTGGGCTCCCATCTATGTGGTAATTAGTGGGAACTGAGTTTTCCCAAATGGGGTGATGACACATTTTTTGGCATTAAGCTTAAGACCATGGTTTCGACACCAGTCATTGGTCTCAGTGAGGTCTTTCTGTAGGATGTCTGCATCATTTGGGGAGTTAATAATGGCTCCCAGCTTGCACTAGTCTGCAAATTTGGTCAGTCTGAGTCCCTCTCTGTTGGCCTGGACTACTGAGAAGTAGATGCCAAACAGGACAGGACCCAGGACCAATCCCTGTAGGACTCCACTTGTGACTGGTCAGCAGTCTGACTTGGAGTCTGCTACTTTCACACTGTGTGTTCTATTTGTGAGCCAATTTGCAACCCAGCTGATGATATAGGGGTTGATGCCTAGTTTGGTGTGTTTAGCAATAATTCCTGAGTGAGGAATGGTATCAAAGGCCTTGGCCAGATCAAGGTAGGCTGTATGAACTGCCTTACCTTCATCCACCACTCTGGTGACTGACTCAAAGAAGTCAGCCAAGTTGAGAAGGCATGATCTACCTTTCACAAAACCAAATTGCATGGGATCTAGAATTTGAAGATTCCCTATACCCTTGTTAATTAGGTCCATAATGATGCACGCCATAGCCTTACATATCAGACTCATCAGGCTAATGGGGTGATAATTTCCAGGGTCTGTAGTCACTCCTCCTTTATGGAGAGGGATGATTGTAGCAGTGCACCTGGCTGTGACTGAACAGAGCACACAGATGTGGTGCCAGTTCACTTTGTAATTCATGTAGAACACAGCCAGGGATATTGTCAAGTCACATGGAAGCTGTATTCCTGGCCTTAGACAATACAGCTTTAACCTGTGCTGCAGTAATGCAGGGTGCCTGGTATTCTTCTGGTATTGAGACTGGTCCTTTAGGGGGCGAGAGAGGGGTAAAGTTGGCACTGAATCTTTTGGCCAGTATGTTGGCAATATCTGTTGGCTCAGTATAGGAGGTACCATTGTGAGGTAACTCAGAGCAAATCTAGGTATTGCCATGGAGATTCTTGATATAACTATAGAAGGCTTTGTGGTTATTTTTAGTGTCTACCACAATTCTGCCTTCATAGCTGGCTTTGGAGGTTTAGATGTGGGATGTCAGCTTTTTGTTGAGGCTAATAAGGACATTTTTCATCTTGGGACTTCACCTTTTTCTGCAACAGTTTCTTCATTTATTAATGGCAGGGGACCACCAGACTGGCTTCCTTTTATTGGAGGATAATGTCTTGGTTCTGTTGGGTATGGCTAGTCCCATGCATTTATGTATGTATTCGTACAGTGCATTGGTGTTTGATTCGTCAGTCATGCATCTATTTTCCTTTGGCATGGGTGCCGTGAAGTTAGCCACCTCTGTTTTTAGGAGTCCAAAGTCAGCTTTGGAGAAGTTTTTCATGGTGGATACCTTTGAGGGGGGTGTGGGTGAGATGTAGATTTCCATGGTGATTAGTTTGTGGTCAGATCTAACTAGGGAGGAATTGATTATTGGTGTAGAGCAACAGTTGGTCATGTTAGTAATAACCAGGTCAAGGATGTTGCCTCCTCTAGTGGGGGTAAGAATGAGCTGGTTCAGGGCATTGGAAGTGAAGAATTTCAGGAAGCGTTGGGCCAGTGCATTGGTGCTTGAGTAGTTTTCCCAGTTGATGGAGGTATAGTTGAAGACTCCTAGTATGAGCGAGTTGGGTTGTACCTTGACAGATTCCAGGGTGGAATCCAGGGAATGTGGAGTGAGAGTCTAGGGACATGGTTGAGGACCTATAGCAAGCTATGACCTGGATCGCAGTCTTACCCAATGTTAGTTGTACCTGAAGTATCTCAGATGCATTATACAGGAGGTGTGCATATCCTTTATGAATATGGAGACACCACTGCATTTGGAGCTTCGGTCCATGTTTCAGGACCGAAAGGTTTGGAATGAGGTACAGCCTGGAAGTGCAGGGGTGTTTTCTGCTGCTTTAAACCAGGTCTCCGTTACAGCACAAATGTTGATGTTCTCCATTTTGAGGAGTGCTTTCAGCAAGTGCATATTGTGATTTAGACTTCTAGCATTGAGCAGCATGCCCTCAGATTGCATTTATTTATAACTGTTACTGTGGTAATTTGGTCTTTGTAACACCACCTAAAAAGGCACTATAGGGGTGGCAAGAACCTTAGCCTGTACCCACAAACCCAGGGCTGACAGATGCAGGCCATCTCTTGTAAAGCATTGAGGTATATCACTCATGTCATCCCAAGCAGATAGATACTGGATCCCCTTGGAATGACGCCAGAAATTTAGCCAATTGTTGAAGTCAATAATTTTTTGTGTGTACTGTGGTATAATTTTGGGTGATGGTAGGATACTGCCCAGGGCTAGTGTCATAGCTCCCTGGGCCACATAATCCAAGAGCTCCACCATGTCTCTTTTCATGTAGTCCAGGGAGGTGCATCTCAGGTCATTCACACCCACATGGACAATGACAGAGTCATACTTGTACTTGTTATGGAGTGACCTGAGTGCACGTGTTATGTGTCAGATTCTGGCACCTGATAGACAGCTGTTACATTCTCCTTATTCAACCTAGTGAGTGGGACATCTGTGTGCCTCACTATTGAGTCACCTATGATTAGTGCATTGGGTAAGGTGTTTAGCCTTAGGGGCTTAGGTTGATGGGCACACTGTGGAGGTGAGGTATGTGTCCTGTGGTTTGTACTTTGTTGTGGTGGTTGAGTGCATTTCTGTCTTAGAGGTCTCTGCTGTTTGGGTAAATTTTTATTGAGTGCCTCCACAAAGGAGGGTGTAGTTTGTGTTTTTATGTGAGAGCTGTGATGGGTGTTCTGGAGGGCTATGTGTTCAATGTGGTGTGGTGAAGGTGTTGACCTTCTCCTCTTAACTAGCTAGTCCAGTCTTGGCTGGAGAGTGCATAGCTTCCAATTTGGTGATATAAGTGCATCTGTCATAAGTCTGGGTGTTGGGAGGTTAGAGGATAGGGTTGTCTGTGTACATGAGGTAGTTGCTACACTGCCCCAGAATGCCCAAGTGCACCAGGGTAATAGGAGAAAGCATAGGGAACTGTCCTTTAATCATGCCAGTAGGGGTGGTCATAACTACTAAGTACTGGAGCTATTTCTGTGAAGAATGACTAGTGCTGATGGCTCTTAGGTGTGCTATAATAATTGCTACAAAAAACCTGTTGAAGTGCAAATGGATTAGGCTATTTGAAGTGCAAGAGAGAAATCACTAGCAAGATCTAAGGGAAAAACTGAAGAGCAGACTTTCTGCCACCAGTAATAGTTTACCTCAGCTCGGCACTGCTGAGCAGAGCTTAAACAAGTGCAAACCCATGCAAATGTGGGCTTTTAAACCAGAAAGTTGAAAAGGATGGAAAAACTGCCCAGACGTTTAATAAACTACAACGTCTGGGCCAGAAACTACTCTTCTTGTTGTAGATAGGCTGCCTAATGCTTACCACTCCCACTGATAAGCTAGAAGGCTTCCCTCCAACACAGACAGGCTTGGGGGGCTCAGAAGCTTACAAACAGTCCTGGATACAGCAAATCTGTATCAGGACTAGACTAGTTACAGGAAAGGTGGGAAACACGCAGAAAAGTGGTATTTTAAACCAGAAAGTTGAAGGAGAGGGAAAAAACTGCCCAAACAGCCACTAAACTACAATTTCTGTGCCAGAAACCACTCCTCTTGTGGTAGATAGGCTACCTAGTGCTTACCACTCCCACTGATAAGCTAGAATGCTTCTCTCCAACACAGAAAGCCTTGGGGGGGGGGGCTCAGAAACTTGTAAACAGTCCTGGATGCAGCAAATCTGTGTCAGGACTAGACTAGTTACAGGAAAGGTGGAAAACAAACTTAGAACTTTTTTACAGAAAAGCAGCTAAAACAGCAGTAAAACCATTCAAATGCAGTGCACGTTAGCACACTTGAGTGTGTAACAATATTAAAGCAAATTCAGTTTAAATAAATGCAATTAAGTTAAAATGGCTAAAAATATGTGCAGAAAGCAGTAAATTAGGAAATAATCAAAATTGAGGCACTTAGAATATCAGAAAACAGTGCCAGCAAATATATAAATAATTCAGTCAAGCAAAAATTAAGACAGTGCAGAACTCTGACCAGTTAAAAAGTGACAAAAATATACTTATCTGCTCTATACAGATTGTTTGAGAAGCACATTCAGTCAGAATACAAGGAGATTCTAGCAATGGTAGATTCTAGAAAAGTGTTTTTATATAAATAGGAAAGGGAGAAAGGAAGAACAGAATATAATTCAAGGTTAAGAAACTAAGTGGGTTAGCCTTCTCAAATGTTCTCGCTGTATTAGGTAGAATGAGCTAATGACACTAGACTGGAAGGAGTGTCCCAGATCAAGTTTACAGTAGGGGCAGGCAACTGAAAAGCCACCAAGTATAACAACAAGACACCAACAGGGAGGGAGGGTGGGGAACTATACTACAGCTACTCACAAACAGAAAATACAACTCTCAGTATGAAAAAGCAGTTTACAGTAAAGTAATTCAGTAAATATGCAATTGCAGCAAACAAAACCAATGCTGCCGGGTGAAGCACTCTCAATAAACAGGAATGAATATAGAAAAACAAAAGAAGAGTGCACCATGGACTGTAAAAGCCAAATCTAATAAAACTTCCAAGTAGACAAAAATCCACGTTTATTGCTGAAAGACAGAATGACCAACAAACTGCAGTAACGTAAGCGCTTTCGCGTTGTAAACAACCAGATCTTTACGTGAACGTATCAGGGAACACATCTATGCCATTGATAAAGGTAACGTTACGAACGCACTAGCGAAACATATAGCTGATCAAGGAAGTGCACATAGTTTTAAATTTCAGGTTCTAGAGTTAGTAACCAAAAATGGTAGACTAGGCAATGTTAGAAATCGGACTGAAGAGAGGGAGGGTAAATGGATAGTGAAACTGCAAGCCCACAGGTTTGGGCTAAATGATAGATTCAAAATCAAGCCATTTCTAGCCAACAGATCTCTCAAACATTAGTTTTTATAACATGTTCATGTTTTTATGGATTTTTAACATCTCATTAGTGCGGTTTTTATTTTGATTCGTTGGTTTGAATATGTTGTGATGTCATCAAATGTATTTAAAGAGAAGTGTTTCATCTGCATTTATGTCTGATGAAGCGTTGTTTACAACGCGAAAGCGCTTACGTTACTGCAGTTTGTTGGTCATTCTGTCTTTCAGCAATAAACGTGGATTTTTGTCTACTTGGAAGTTTTATTGGATTTGGCTTTTACAGTCCATGGTGCACTCTTCTTTTGTTTTTCTATAAACATGCAATTGCAGCAATGAAACACAATCTGGCAATGAAAAGTACAGTTAAAACAGTATAAGTCAGTACAGAAATGCAGTGAAACAGTAAAAAAAAAACTTTATAACAGTGCAAAATGTGACCTGCACAATTATAAGCATTAGGAAGTGCAATTCAATGAAATAAATGTAAAAAATAACTTAATCTGATCTTGGAGTCTTAAGGAACACAGTTCTACCCTTCACAAAACCACAGTTGCCAGTATACTCCTACCTATCTAGTTTTTTATTCTATAGTGCTATGTCATTATCACGTGCACCATGGAGGTTATATACCTACCAAATCTCCAACAGTGCTTTTAAGGTGAATGACATCAGCAGGCCTTGTAAAGTAGAGCAATGGGATGCTTATGGGGTGGAACAGGCCTCAAAATGTTTTAACCTAGAAACATACATACAGTTGCCAGTGCTAAGCTTAGAACCTTTACTTATCCAGTTGTACATACTATAGCACTACATACTTACTACATGTACCACAGAGCTTATATGGGTAAAAGGTGTCCAAAGCTGCTTCTAAGGTGAATGACATCAGCAGACCTTGTGAAGTAGGGTAATGGGAGGTTTACTGGGTGGAGCAGGCCTCAAAATGCTTTAACCTAGAAACACACACACACAATTGCCAGTGCTGAGATTAGAACCCCAGCTATCTAGTTATATGTACTATAGTACTAAGCACTTATCACATGCGCACCTGAATTTGTACAATTGAAGGCTGTCCCAAGGTGCTTCTAAAGTGAATGACATAAGCAGGCCTTGTAATGTAGGGCAATGGGAGGTTTACTGGGTGGAACAGGGCTCAAAATGTTTTAACCTAGGAACACACACACAGCTGCCACTGCTGAGATTACAACCCCTACATAACTAGTTGAATATATTATGCTGCTCTGTGCTTATTGCATGTACCATTGACCTTAACATGGCTGAAGAGTGTCCAAAGGAACTTCTAAGGTGAATAACATCAGCAGACCTTGTAAAGTAGGACAATGGGGGGAGGGGGTTAAGCATTCTTAATCCTGGAAGAGGCTGACATTTGTGCAGTCACAGAAACCTGGTTCAAAGCTGCGGAGAGCTTCCCAGCCATACCAGGATACTCATGCTATCATTCATTCAGACACCAAACCATGGTCAGCAAAACAAAAGGAGGTGGCGTTGCAATATATATATAAAATACATACACACCTCTAGGCTGATCAAACAGTATGATGTACAAGGAACACTCCAGGTGCAGTAAACAATTGACAAGACCCCTATTCAAATAATAGATAGCTACAGGCCTTCAACTCTGACTCAAGATGCCCACTCCACCTATCTCGACCTCTTCAAATCTATCAAGATTCAACCCTTTATCCTGATCCTTGGTGACTTTAATTATCCAACTATAGGTAGGTAGCAACACTCTTTCCAAAACACAAATGCCGAGAGATTCCTTGCTTTCATCAATGCACATGCCTTGGACCAGTTGCTTGATGGTTTACCTTCATTTTGTTGTGAGTGGTGTGTGCGATATCCTTTCATTGAAAGGACAAATGCAAAAAACTCACAACAGCGACTCACATATGTTCGAATGGCTATTATGCAAATGCATTTATCCATTCAAACATATGGGACAAATGTCAAAAATGGTTTTCAGCTAAACCATTTTCGACATTTGTCCTCATAAATGTTCCATTATTTGCACTAATGAGTCACACAAAAGCACAATCACACATATCATTTGTGAAAAAATGAAGGTAAACCTTGCTTGACACCTCCACAAGAGGTGAAAATATCTTGGAGTTGGTATTAACCAACATGAGTAACCACTGTAGCATCCCTACAGTGTCATCATCCCTGGTAAGATCTGACCACAAAGCAGTCACTTTTGAAGTCACCATCTCCACCGAACCCCCCTCCCCCCCAGCTAGGGTCACACAAAAAAACTTCTCCAAAGGTGATTAAAATCTCCTGAGGGAAGGTATAAACAGCTTCACAGACCCTTCCCCCTTCATAGGAACTGTCACATATATCCAAACCTACAACAAAGTACTATATGAGCATTAAGATAGCTGCATGGAATTAGGAATACCAGACAGGATAAAATCACCCTCCTCAAGGAAGAGTAAACCTGTCTGTTGGACATCTACAATAAATAAACACTATAATGAAAGAAAAACATTGCTGTCCAGGAGCAAGAAGGAGCAGGTGTCTAATTGAAAGCATTCTCTCCTTAGTCTGAACAAACAAATAAGAGCACTAGTGAAATCCTCCAAAGCAAACCTTGAGTGCAAACTGGCCACATCTACTAATAACAATCATATGGCTTGCTTCACATATGTCTGCAATCTCAAGGGAAGCACCCAGATTTGCTCAGAACAGGTGGTCAATGACACCACGTACACATACCCTGTAGATATAGCTAACTTGCTGCAGAAAGGTTCCATGATGACTTCACTCCTCTGTCCTCCCATCAGTAAAACAGGGCATCCCAAGTACCTGTCCCCTTCCCTTATCTCTAGGGAGCAAGACATCACTGCCCTCTCAAAGGCAAAATATGCAGCCTCCATGGGACCCAATAACATCCCAGACTGCATCCTACATGAACTCAGGCAGGACCTTGTAGCCCCATTAGGCACCCTATTCAACCAAAGTTGGCTTCATCCCAGATGAGTGGAAGACAGCTATTCGCATCCCTTTGTACAAAGGTGGAACATCCTCTGATTCAGGAAATTATAGGCCCATCAGCCTAACTACCCTGATCTGCAAGGCCATTAAGCAGATTATCATGGACCTCATTAACAAGAACATTGGCAACCTCCAGACACATGATCCCACACAGTTTTGTTTTGTCAAGGGGAGGTCATGTCTGTTAAATTTGGTCAACTTCTTTGAGACAGCCACCAAGGCCATAAATGAGAGGAAGATGGTGCACACCAGCTCCCTTGACCTGGCCAAGGCCTTTGATACGAATCCTCACTCAGGTATAATAGATAAACTCTCTCAACTAAGCATCCATCCATATGTTACCAGACGGGTAGCAAACTAGCTCACTGATAGAACTCACCTAGTCAAAATAGGGGATGCTACCTCAAGTAATAGACCCATAACAAGCGGTGTATCCCAAAGATCAGTCTTGGTGCCTCTGGTATTTGGGATATACTTCTCAGAGGTTCAGGCCAAATTTAGTGGGATATGGCTGAGCCAGTTTTCAGATGACTGCAAGCTGGGTGGTGTCATCAATTCCCTTAGTGATGTGGACATCCTCCAAGTGGGTCTCACCCACCAAATGACTGGTGCCAGAAACATGGCCTCAAACTGAATGCTACAACATGCATCATCCTCCCTTTTGAGAAGAGTGAAGTCCCCACAAATTATCACATTGATAATAAGACAGCAATCATGCAATCAGTCGTGAGGGACTTGGGCATTCAGGTTGATAGCAAACTGACTTTTGACCACCATATTGCCTCCATTCTACGGGTAGCTTTGTACATGGGCCACCTCATTTGAACAGGTATCTCATCCAGGGACAAGGTAGTCATAATATACCTGTATTCGTCACTTATAATACCCATTATTGAGTGCAATGCCCCTTTTAGCATGTACCTCCCAAAGCACATGTAGCAGCTGGGGAGACCACAGAGGTTCCTAACCTGGAGAACCCAGATCCTGAAACAGCTACCCTACACAGATAGGCTAAAAGCCCTGTACATCTATGCAGTGTCCTACAGACTCCTCAGAGTTGACCTCTGTCTGTCATACAAAGCAATCTCAGACCCTCGCCTGATGTGACTGCTGCATATCCGCAAGTCAGGCTCCACTGGAGTAACCCACACACTTGACCTCAATCTGGTGTGTGACATCAATAGGACTTGTTGGAGGGATACATTTGTGGCCCAGAGACTCCCCCTTTTGTGGAATAGACTCCCTCTCCAAGTAAAGCAAGGCACCTCATTAAACCTTTTAAGCACAACCTGGATAACTGGATGGGGAACAGAAAATACACCCCTGGTATTCCACCTGTGTCCCTGTTGGAAAGTGGCATAGGATGCTGACTTGTTAGAACATGGCCTAAATTCTTGGATATGCCTGTAAGGGCCTCAGGGCCAATAGCATAGTAACTTTCTATGATCCTACAGGGTGGAACACGCCTCAAAATGTATTACCATTACACCCAGGAAATAAACACAGCCACAACACACTATATTAACATACACACACACACACACACACACACACACACACACACACACACACACACACACACACACACACACAGACATGGTGGCTGATGTGGGATCACAACCCCTACCTCCTATTACACAATGGGGCTGACCATGGTATTTGCACATGCCACTGGTTACACTTGGTGTACTTCTGGCTGCAGCATTACATCACTCTATGGCTTCCAGAGTCTCTCTCTCTCTCTGTCCCTCTCTGTCTCTCTCTCTCTCTCTCTCTCTCTTCCCCTGTCTCCACCTCTCTATTGATGGTATTTGCATATATTACATATATACTGTATGTATATCAGACTCAACAGATCCCGATATATCCTATATGTACCACACACAGATAGATGGGGGTAATCATGTCCAATGGGGGTGGGGAGAGCTAGTTCGGGTATGCATATCTGTCTGTATGTATAGGGGTATATGGACATCCCAGTTCTATAGTCAGATGTGTGTTCAGATGTGCTGAAAAAAAGCTAAGTGTAGGAGCATGCCCTGTATAAGCATCAGTAGCAGCACTGGCACTCCAGGTCAGACCAACCTGTATTCCAATGCGGGTTTTGTGTGCTACAGTTAATTGGCTGATGCACCTGTGTAAATATTCCATCACTTGAGTGATGTAGTGTCTGAGGAATCACCTGACTGTGTATTATCCTTCTTAGCTGAGTCATTTCAAGGGTGGGTACAGCGTTTAGTGTACTGAGCAGAGTTTTGTATAATATATGTGGTATATTTTACACAGCACTGTGATTTGCTGGTATGTCAGTGGTAGATCAGTATAGATTAATGTGAGGACCAGCTGATAGACATTTGTGTACTGACTCCATACACTGCAGGGGACCCATACTAGTGCTCAAATTGTTCTAGTGTGCACATTGCCCATTTGTCTGGCTAGAGATTCATCCTTCCCCTTATATGTGGGCCTTTGCAATGCTCTTCTCCAGTTGCAGGCTTTATCCACAGTTGCTGCTCTTATGTAGCTGTAGTTGTGGTGTGAGTGGGGTGGACGTTGTAACACCACACACAAGGTTACAGGGTTCAGACCTCTGACTGCAGCTGTTCAGCAGATTGCCCAGCATTGTGCCACATACATCTGCCCTGGTCCTCAGACAGTTTGTGTTGCACTGTTATTATAAGGCTACATGTTGGCCATTGCTCTCTACCTGTTACGGCCAGACATCTGGTCAGGGCCATATATAACAGTCAGACACACAGGCTCAGACATGGGTACAGGATCTTAATATTGTTCGTCCATACTTAGACAGTTGGTAGAATGTGTTTGTATTATCTTGCATTTTCATATAATTATGGAGTCTGCATCTCAACTGTGTGTCATTGATGTTTTCACATCAACCTTTATTGGTTTGCCAGTAGTTTGCCAGACAAATGCAATATTACAACTAACAGAAGAGATATAGGAGGCATTCGTGTGGACATTCTGTCAAGGCCTATCATTCATGAGGTATGGATGGTGCTCACTGATTTGCTGTCAGTACTGACAGAGTTACATGGCAGCCTTTATATCCTGGCACAACACTGACCTGTCCCTACCTGCTGTTCTAGTAGGCACTTTCTAGGTTAGTCAGGGCTGTGTACTCTCTATATCTGTGGCCCCCTGTCCCTCCATTTCCCAGCTTCCCTGCAGTAACAAATAGCGACATCTGGAGAGTCTGTGCAACTCCTACCATAGGGGTAGCTGACATGCAAAATAGGGAACATAGCCAGTCTCAAACCATGAACCCTATCAACCAGGACAATGCACTTAGATCACTAAGTCATGACAGCCACCTATGTCTTCACACTATTACCGCACACATACATATAATTTTCAGCCCTGCATATTGTGGAACTGGAACATGTTAGCAAGTTGATTGGAACAGCCCTAGGAATGTGTGGTCTGCTGCTATTACCTTACAAACATAGATATTATTGCAGTTGTATGGGAACATGGGTGTGTTGAGGGTAGAGGCCCATACCTCTCAACTATACAGATTTATCCTGGGATGTCCAGATGCTTGCCTCCTATTTTGGGTCCATTTGTAATACAAGTGTGGTTTTCTGGGACATTAATGACATATCAATGTAGTATGAAGTCAGAAACTCATGACAGACATTTAGGTTTCAGAATTCATACCCTTCCAAACTTCTTGCTAGTGTAAATGCTGTTATTCTATCCACTTTCTAAGTTTGTAGGAGCACTACTTAAAACCTGTCCCTGTGTTTGGGCCTTTGCCCCACATTTCTTTTTTTGCCTTTGTCCAGATGTCTTGCTCTAAGAGGTATGTAGGGGATTCTAGCATTGATATGCATGCATCTGTCCTATGAGCCCGCTATTTGTAGGTCCCTTACATAGTGCAGTGGGTTTGTGTGGCTTGGGGCCTACTGCATATTCTGGGGCAGACAGTATTTGGCAGTGGCTTTCTATTGCCCCACATATCCGTCAGCTGTCTGCTGTTATCCTGGTATCCCACTCCATTTCCTTGCATGCATGCAGCAATACCATAGATATGCTACCACAGTGTACTACCCCTTTCAATTATTGTTTAGAAGACTGACATACTTTTTGCCTGCAGCAGTTAAGGGACAGTGATTGCGGGCTGAATCCTTCAGATGCATGCCGTACACAGCCTTAACATGGTGAGGTATAGGTAGTGTGTTGTGGCTGGCATCCATTTTACTGTGTGAGTTGGAGTGAGGTGTCAGCCCCTGGGACACTAGGTTGTCAGTGCATGTGCTATGCATTGCCTCTTTGCTAAGGTCAGGGCGTACTGGACATGCCCACATCTGCCTACAGGGACAGGCTCAGGGTGATCTTCCTCAGAGTCCCCCTGTGCCTGTGGGGACCTTGGCAATGGTTGGAGGCTGTGTGCCCCTTGCCTGTACTGTTCCTGCAGCAGCTGTTTCTGCAGGATCATATTGTGTATCATGATACATACTGTGAAAATGTGTGCACATGTGGCTGGAGAGTACTGCAGGGCTCCACCAGATATGTTGAGGCAGTGGAACCATGACTTGAGCAGCCCAAACACATGCTCTATGATGTTCCTAGTCTGTGCATGTGCCTCATTATGGTGTTCTTCAGTTGGTGTGTGTGCATTTCTGATGGGAGTCATCATCCACGGTTCCAGTGCATAGCCAGCATCCTCCACTAGATGGCCGTAGGGGATGTCCCCCCTGGCAAATGCTTGGTATAGCTGTGATGCATGCCAGATGTGGGAGTCGTGATAACTGCCATGGTTACCAGCACACACATTGATGATAATGCCCTGGGCATTGCATACAACCTGGCAGTTGATGGAATGATACCCCTTGAGGTTGATGTAGCCTCTACCCTCCTCACTGGGTGGTGTTTTGATGTGCACATGAGTGCAGTATATGGCACCCAGTACCTCTGAGTAGTGTGCTACATGGTGGAAGAGACACATATTGCTGGTTCCCTCCTCAGGGGTTTTGGGGAAATAAATATACTCTGGCATGTGTTAGCATAACATCCAGGAGCTGGTGGAGTACCCTGGATATGGATGTCTGTGAGACCCCCATGATGTCCCAGTAGGTCTTTGGAAAGTACCTGTAGCTAGCATTCTTAAGGCTACACATACCTTTGTTTCCACTGGGATGGGTTCCCCTCTGTTGGCTGTGGGTCTGTGACAAGGGCAACAGAGCTCAGTGAGTTGCTGTAGTATGTCCCTGTCCACCCTGTAGTGCTATACTATATCTAGCTCATGTTGCCCTTGGAAGGTTACCTTGGGTCTGAACACTCTTCTCCTCCTCAGTCTGGGCCTATTGTCAGCATCATCATCATCACTGACCTCAGCCTGTAGCACATACAGATGTAGCAAAGCAGCAGCAGCCCCAATCATTTTGTCAGTTAAATTCCCAAGTGTGTACTCCAATGGTGCAGAGTATGTGGGAAAAATCAGATTAAAGGGTGTATGCATACTTTATACTGGTGTGCCAGATGCAGCCTGTGCGATTGGCTGATTATGATCCATTTCAACTATGAGGCTTTTCAGTGAGGGGTTTCAATGGGCTAGTGTCAGTGGAACTGGGATTATCACTCAATTAGACTTGATTGGCTTTCCCTGCTATTTCCTCTTTTTTTCCTTCCTCTGCTAAGCTGTGTGGTGCTCCACACAAACCTGCAGAGCTAGTCTAAACATTGCTTAGAAGAAAGTAGCCTTTCCTGAACACAAGCATGCTTAGCTCTGCTTTAACTAGCCAAAACATGCCCTGTGGGGGCTAAGCAGAGCTTACCAGCCTCACACACACCCACTTGCTTATCTGTGCTCAGCTGAGCACAAACTAGCACCACTAAGCTCCCATCCACCTAAAGAAGCCATGACACACACCCTTTTGATCTTAGGTATCTCTTCTGCCTACACCTACACAGTTGCAGCCCAAGACCGGTTAGTACTTACGAACACGGTGGCCCTTTTTGCTATTCAATAAACCTGGCTCATTTAAATACATGTATACCCTAGATACAGCACAACCATCAAGCCCTATCTTCTTAGCTATCACTATAACCTACCATTGCATGACTCTTATGCTGGGCAGTATAATGCAATTATTTTGCCTACCTTCAGTTTAACATTTTACACATATTAAATTTATTTTTTTGCAAAACAGCATGCTTGTGTGCCACTGCACTCTGCTTAAAAGTGGGATATGTGTTTAAAACAAAAGTAAAATTTTTCATATGTTGTATCACTTTTAAATGTCACTGGCCATAGTTTTAGCCATTTGCATTCTTACTGCACCTAATACATGCTTTTATTTGAGTTGTCACAGCCCCTGTTTTATTTTTACATTCCGGTACATGGTTAGTAACCTCTTACATTTTTCCTGCAGACACGGCACCTACACGGATGCCTGTCTGCTTCCTGGATCACAAAATCACCCCATTTGCATGGTTTTCACCAGCAAATGTGGTGATTTGCATTCTGTGATCACATCCATGTCTGCACAGTGCTGGGAGGCTCATGTATGCTCCCAGCCTTGTTTCCTGGATTGTTCGGTGGCCATGTTCCATGTTTGAGCCTTACCACTACTCCTACATGGAGATCACTCCATGTAGGTTTTATTGAATTACCCCCTGTATCTTTTGCCTGTGAGTCAGACAACTTAACCATAATACCAGCCCCAATTATTAGCTGTATATATTCATTTTCATCCATTTACTTTCTTTTTTCTTTTGTAATTATCCCTTTACAATTTCTTTTTCTTTTACCCTTTTATCAATAGATTTTTTTTCTTTTACTACCTCCTAAGTTATGTCATCTTCATCACTTATTTCAGAACCTTCTTTGTTCTTTGAATTATTTTTTCCCATCTATTTTTCATCTATTTCTACTCATTTTTTTATATTTGCTCATTTCCTTCATTTTTTTTTCTTTTTCCTTACTGTTATTTTCATTTTTGCAATCTATCCATAGATGTCCAATTTTATTACATTAATATTTCAATTCACATTTTTTGCATCATGTCCTTTTTCCCACAAATATAACATTTTCTTTTGTCACAATTACTTATTAAATGTTGCCATTTTCAACAAAAAAAATTGCTTTGGGTTGTCCCCGGTGTTTTATGACACTTCCCTCCATGTTTATCATGCTTGGAATATGCATATTATTTCTCTTTGTATTTTTAACACAATATTACAGTACCAGCCACCAGTCCATAAACCCCTTTTGTCATAAACTTTATCAACATAACATCCAGTACTTCTTAACATAAAGTTGTCAAATGTCCTTTCAAAGTCTCTCTTTCTACCTCTGTTCGAAATTGTACGCAAATTTCTTTTTTGTTTCCCTGTTAAATACTTTTATCACATAAAGATTTCATGGGTTATAGTCTTTCATTTTTTCATATTGTCCAAGAAAATTTTCCATTGAAAAAAGTCTCAAATATAATGTCATAAAATTTCTCTTTATTAATAAGAATAAATACTCTTACCTCATTGTGCTGTTACACCCAATGGAGTTATTACATTTTCCCACCCTTTATACCAGTCCGTTTCTTTGTCTTCTTTACTTTGAATCCTTACCACATACTTACATTTTTCATTTTTTTCTGCTTTCTTTTCTGCTACTCCACGTTTTCCTTCTTTTATTTTCTGTGCATATGTTTTCTTTTCCATCTCACCATTATTATTCAGGATTGTCTCTGCATCCTCATTTTGTATGCTCTCCTTAATGTTCTCCCAGGAAACATCTCCTTCATTTTCTGGCTCACTCTGCACCATCATTTCTTTAAGTAAATCATCCCACAACCCTCCCAACTGGAGGGTTATAATTTTGCATCCATCATTTGCTGACTCATCTCCATCAAACAGATTTCTTTGAAACATTTCCTCAGATTCCTACACACATTCTCCTGTCTCAATATTTGTTTTCTCATCCATTTCTTTTACCACTCCATCCTCTCCCTCTGTCTCAATTTACCTCCCTCTTTCTCCAGGCTACCTCTATACCTAGAATGGAAACAGAAAGTGCTTTGCCAAAATGGGTCCCACTCACAGCAATGATGAGCAAGTTTTGATTGATATAGAGTGCATATTATTTGCATATTTACATTATTTAGTACATCTATTTACAAATCTCCATACATTATAAACTTCAATTTAAGCACTCCCCCATTCTTTTATCCACAACCAAAACATTATTTTTTGCAAAATATTTGTCAAAGTCCATTTTCCAGTGTATTTAATTTCATTTAGTCTCTCGTCCCATATAGTCAATGAAGCATAAAATATTATTCTGTCCATTTTCTTCCCTTTTTCCTGTTTACGTGCACCATAATAAACAAATTCTATTATGTCCATATTTATTTGTTCAAATTTTAACAAACTTTTCACCCTATTGCCTTTATATATTTCTTTCCACAAATTATCAACTCTTTTACATTTCAAAAACACATGCTCAGTAGTCTTAAACTCTACACATTTACTACATATTCTAGCTTACTTTTTTGTATGGCATATTTGCCTTAACTGGCAATTTTCTAATAGGCAATCTCCATAAGAAATAATTACATTCTTTAATCTTTTTATAGTTATTATATCTCATCATTATGGCTTTTTCTTATCTATTTCTAAGTCTTCCCATGGATCAATACAATAAAATGCTTTCATAATACCTAAGAACCATTCCTTTCTATTTTTCTAACATATATTCTTTTTTATTTTCTATAACACAAATTTGTTTTGGTACTCTTTCATTTCTTCATTCACAATGTTTTTACTTTGTTTTTTAACTTCTGTTCCTTCTCACAATTCTTTGTATTTGTAATATATTATCAGTTCTATCAAGTTTTTATTTTCTTTTATAATTCCTTTTAATTCATTATATAAAATTAAAGATGCCACATGTATTACTGGGTTTATTAAACCCAAACATTCTTGCTCTTCTTTCATATACAGAATACTGCTTTTGACTGGAAATGTTAGCAACATAAGCAATTTTTCCTATTACCATGGTGCTCAACAAGTGTGCTTTTTTTCTATATGAAAATCTATATGATTTCCAAAAATTAGTCACATCCTTTACTTCTTTGAGTACATTATCCCATTGCTGTTGCCTGCATTCATTCCTTCCAAATGTTATTCCTAATATATTAATATACATCATGGGCAATGCAGCAGTGCAGTGGTTAACATTGTCTCCTCACAGGGAAAGTTTCTACAGTTCAATTCTCAGCTGGGGTGCCTTCTGTGCGGAGTTTGCATGTTCTCCCTGCTTTCATGTGGGTTTCCTCCGGGTATTCCGGTTTCCTCCCACATTCTAAAGACATGTGTCTGGAGTGTTTCTTCCCAGGCCTCTGCTTGAAAATAGGCTGTGTCCTAGACAGGCTTTCCCAGTCAACAATGTTAAATAAATAAACATTTTTCATTGAACTCAACACCTTCTATCATACCTTCAAAACCAAATCCTTTACTTTTCTCCGTATTTATACTTAAACCAATTTTTTTAATTTATACTTAATTTTTCATTTACTTTTTCCATCCATACTTTATTTTTAACAACTAATACAATATCATCCACATAATTACACATTATTGACAATTGTACTTTCTTCATCATTTTGTATCCACCACTACTTGACATTTTATTAATTTCCTTCACTATTACATTCAAAACTAATGAGAAAATTATACTATTAGCTGGGCAGCCCTGCTTTATTCCACATTCCATTTGTTATTTCTTATTTCTTATTTGTTATTTATTTATTTATTTATTTATATTTGTTGACCGGTAGAATCCGACTGGACACTGGTCCATTTTCAGCGGAGGCCCAGGGAGAAAAGCTCCACGTTAAGTATTACTTACATTATACAGTTAAAAAACATATAGCATTTAAAATATAGACATTAGTCCATCTGAAGACATAAGAGAAGAATAAAACATAGATGTAAAACAGCTGTAGAACATAGTATGATGTTAAAATATGGTGACGTATACTAAATATGGTTACAAATGTAGTTGAGATTAATCAGTGAACAATTGATACAATCTGTTTTTGAGGTACATAACTTCCCCAATCTAGCCATTTACATTTAGTTTCACATAGTTCCTTTCATTAACAAATTGTATTACTTGTAATATTTTTTTGTTTACATTATATGCCTGCAGAATTCCCCATAATGATTTATATTGAATATTATCATAAGCTTTACTTATATCCCCATCATAACGTTTACTTCTACATTTGTATTTATAATATCATCCATTATTTCTCTTATTATCCATAATAACTCTTGACTTCCTTTTCTTCCAAATACATTTTGTTCATATGGTCTATCCATTTTTTCTGTAACCTTTTTGTTATTATTCCCATAAAAATTTTATAATATGTATTATTCAATGTTATAGGTCTCCAATTTTGTATCTCCTCTTTATTTCCTTTTTTAAATATAAAATTTGTAACTCCTGCACATATCTCTTTCTCTATAATTGCAGTTTCTAACCATTCATTCTTAACTTCTATAAAAATAATTTTTTGCCACTCTTTCATTTCTTTATACATACCATATTCAGTTCCTTCCAGTCCTGTTGCAGAATTCATGTTAATATCTTTTAGAATTGTATTCAATTCTTCCATGGTTATTTTTTGTTCTAAATACTCATTATCTTCCTTATTTAATTTTTCACCTTTATACATTTGTTCTATGTTTTCTTCTCTCTTAACAAATAATTCTAATACATATTCTTTAATTATTTCATATATTCCTTCTTGCTGTCCCATTTGCTTACATTCCTTATTTTTAATTATCTTATTATTTTTTCTTTTATTATTTTACTCAAATATGGTGATACCTCTTCTTTCTTTCCTGGTAAACAATATTTTTGCTTATACAACAAGTTGTTAATTTTAATTTGATTCATTTTATATATTTTTCTTTCTTTTTCATAAAAGGAAATTTTCTTCTCTAATAATTCTCTAAATGTTTTTTGACTTAATATCTTATATCTCTCATTTTCTTTTCTTCTTTTTTTCCTTATACATTCTAAAATACTTGTTTATATTCTTCTTTAAAATTAAGCCACCAAACAGTCCAAGTCTCATAAAACTCCCTCATAGTCATATGATTTTTCCATAATTCCACAAGTTCTTTTTTCTCTAGTAAATCTAATTAATTTTCATTAATTCTCTTTAGTCCTTTCAATATTCTTATATAGTCTTTATTTTCCTGTACTTTAACCCATATCGCCACATGATCTGAAAATCCAGCATACTTAATTCCTTTTTAATAACTTTTAAACTATCAGATATTAAAAAAATAATCAATTTCTGTCCTAATTTCATTCCTTTTATAGGTCCAGTGGTTATTCTCCCATACATTAAACTTTCCACTTCTCATAATTTCTTTAGCAATTTCAACATCACAATTGCTCTTATTTTTCCTGAAGTTACAATTAAAATCATTCACCACTATAATACCCATATTTACACAAACATATTCAAGAATATTTTTAAACATCATTTCTCTCTCTTTTTTTGTTACATATGCATATAAAGCTATAATTCTATACACATATTTGTTCCATCTCACATCTATTACCATAGTTCAGCCTTGTTCCACTCTGGTTACATCTAATATTTTAATGCTTTCTTGACATAATATACATATGCCTGAGCATGTTTCTTCCCCATGTTCCAAACTACCACACCATTCCAAAGTTTTTCAGTTTGTATTATTTCTTCCTTTGTTAATAATCTGATACCTTCTAAAACAATAATATGTGCATCTACTGCAGCACACCATTGTAATATACCTATTCTCCTTTTAAGATTTTTCATACTGTTCACATTTAAAGCTAATATTTTCAGCTTTTAAGAACAGTTAGTATAATAAAATGTTTACCCCTTTCCTTTCTTATTTTCTGTAAGCATTATGTTTTTAAATTTTCTTTTCCTTTCTTTAACTCTTTTCCCTATCATTTTTTTATTTCTTACTGTGCACCAATCCACTTCTTCCTCACTTGTCTCCTCTGTTTCTTCTTCCTTGTTATTTTCTTTAACTTCATGTATAACCTCTTTATCAGTTACACCTTTTTGTACATTTTCTTGTATAACACATTCTATTATCTCTTTCTCCTGTATAACTTCTTTTCCATTTTAATTTTCTTGCACATTAATTTCACATTCTAGCCATGAATGACAAGTATTGCCACATTTTTTGCACTTTAAATTACATTTTTTTTGCATTATGCCCTGTTTTCCCACATAAATAACATTTTTTATCATATCCATTGATTAAATGATCATTGTTTTCCACAAAAATAAGTTCTTGGTTGACCCCTGTATTTCACAAACCCCTATTACCATGAACAATCATAATACTAGGTACATGCATAATATTATAATTTTCCATTTTCAGTATTACTCCACATTCTTATCCCCCAGTCCATAGTCCTCTTTCATCATATGCTTTTGTAGTGTCCATTACTTCTTTACATATAGTTAACAAATGTTTTTTTCTGTTCTTTTGCTTCAAGTTCAGTTCTAAACTGGATCATTATTCTTTTTTTTTAGTTTATCTGTAGAAAGCCTGCATGACATATTATGACCATGGATAAATGTTTTTCTTTTTTTCAAATGCACCCAAAATAATTTTCCATGGCCTGCCCAGTCTCAAATATCAAGTCACAAAAAGTCTCTTTATTAATTAAAATGAATGCTCTTACCTCTTTTGCTTTGACACCCAGAAGTGATATAAAAGAGTCCCAAACCTTATACCTTTTTACTGCTCACATGTACTGTATACTTATTTTTTGTTTCTTTTATTTCTTCTTTTTTCTTTGCTCCTTCTCCCACAGTTTCTGCATATGTTTTTGTCTCTTGAACCTTTTTTTCTGGCACAGTCTCTTCTTCTCCTTTTTCTTCTTCTATTTTCTCCATGATGTTACTCCATGAAATTGCTGCTCCCTTTTCTGGTTCACTTTGGTTTACCATTTCTTCCAAATAATCATCCCACAAGCCTCCCGATTGGAAGGTTATAACTATGCATTTCTCAGAGGTAACTGTCTCCCCTTCAAATCAATTTTCTCTGAAAGTTTTCTTCTGAATCCATCTCTGTTACAACTACAATCTCCTTTTCTTCCAATATCACTGTTTTTTTCTGCTCCCACAGCATCATACAAAAAACTTCTGGTTAAAAGGCTACCATTTCAGCTACATTTTCATCAACCTTCACTTAATTTTTAGCCCAAGCTGAATCAGCCATATTTTCTTCCTGTTCCTCCTGGCTGCTTCTGTACTTGGACAGGAAACAGGAAGTCAGGGCATGTAGCACACAAATCCTTAACCCGACAACCAAGAGTATGGGAAGTTCCCTGATGCCCTAGCCAAATTTCCCATAGTCATACATATACAACTTTGGGTCTTCCCTGACAAAAGGCTAATGCCCTAGTGGACTAACCTGGTCAACAAAATGATAAATAAATAAATAAATAAATAGGCAGGACCATCCCTTGACAAATCCAAACTGGTTTGAGTCATGAGTTTGCAAGCTGTACATGTCCTTATTTATTAATTCCATAATGATTCTTTGCATAGCATTACAGATGAGGCTGGTCAAACATATGGGTCTATAATTACCTTGGTCAGTGGACATCCCACCTATGTGTAGGGGGTAGACTGTTGCTTTCTTCAATTCATCTGGCATGAAGCCTGTTTGGAGGCTGATATTGAATAACCTCTGTAAGGAATTTGACAGGTCCTGTTTTAGGCTGACCTGTAGGCAACCCATTATGTTATTTGGCCCCATGGAAGTACTGTTTTTGGCCTTGCATAGTGCCTTGAGGTCGTACCGTTAGAAGATTTGAGGTGGAGGTGTAGATGCATATTTGTGATCTGGGAAAATGAAGGGGGGGTGAAGCTTGAGCCAAATATATTTTCTAGTAGATTGGCTATGTTCTCCTGATCTAAGTATGTGGTATCATTTTCTATTACCTCTTTGCTGTGCTGCACTTTATTTTTAAGGTTTATAACATAGCTGAAGAAGGCTTTGTTGTTATCCTTCATCTGGGTGGCTTTTATTACCTTATAGGCTTTAGTAGATTTGATTAGGGTCTATAGTTCTCTGTTAAATTTAGCAAGACCATTTTTAGCATCTTGAGACTTAAATTTGCTTTCACATGCAATGAGTTTTATTTTTGTTATAGAGCCTGTATAGATTTGTTTTCCACCACAGAGGTTTCCTCCTAAATTTGACATTGTAATTACTTCTGAAGGGGACAGATACATCTAAATAGCTGTTTATGTGCGCATTTAATTTGGAAGTAAAGGAAACTGCATAAGCAGTGGGATCATCATGCTGGAAGGGGAGTTTGAATTTGGTAAAGTCATCACTCAGCATTACCCTCTGCATTATTTCTGTATAACAAGGTATTGTATAATGCATCTGGCTTTCATTATGTGGTAAGTATGAATGATTTGTGGTTCAATTTGACCAGGAAGGAAGGAAGTGACAACTGCTGGGGTCCAAGGCTGTCCCTTATATGTAGGGACTATGTCTAGAATTTTATAACCTCGTTGGGGTGCAGACTAACTGCTACACAGAGCTTGTGTGAATGAAATCCAGAATCTTCTTGGCAAACACATTTGAGGTTGTAAAAGTCTTCCTGTTAATAGATGGTAGCTGAAGCCTACAAGAAAAATGGTGCTTGGCTTAATGAGGTTTGGTAACAAACCAGTTTGTCCAGGGACATCTTCAGGTGGGGGATAGACAGAAGCAGTAGTGAGAATTAATAGAGTAGGGGAAGTAGGGTGTGGGATGAAAGGGTTAAATGGGAATGCTTTAGAGGAAATGAGGTAAGGGTAGGGAGGGACTTAGTGGGTTTTATGCAACTGTAACTGGGTAAGGAATTACATTTTGTCATGAACTTGCTAAGCTTAGTGTCAGCAAGTTACATCCGAGATGACCTGAAGTAGGTGTAACAAGTGTTGATAGGCCTTAAAGGAAGAGAGTAGCATTTGGGCTTGGAACTTTATTTAATATTTAATTTATTTATTTCATATTTACTGGTAATTGGAGGCATCATGTGAGCTATGGCTGTTGGGGGTTGTAATATAGTTCAGTCTGTGTATGGGGTTTTCGTGTTGCAATGGTGACATTTTTTTTTTTTTGGTTCCATTGGTGGTTTAGGGTTATGAACGAAAGAAATAGACCAAAACCAAACAGCACCAAAATGAGGAACCTTATCAGCAGAAACCACATGAATAAATCCTTAACGCGTTTTATTAAAATGTTAGCAGAGCGTTTTCGCCACAGTACACTGTGGCTTCTTCAGAGGCAATAAAAATCAGACATTAAACACTCCGTTTAAATCAGGTTACATCAGGAAGTGACATCTTCCTGTTTCCTGAAAAACAGCAGCCGTTTACTATAACACTTGTAAACAATTTTAAAAAACTTTTTTACATCTGCACCATTCAGTACTTAACAAAGCATAACCACAATCAGTGTATCCCAACTTATAAAAACTTCATAAAAAAGACATAAAATTTACAATATACATAATCCAAATACGTCAAAATAGGACCAAAGACTTTATGGTAAAAAAACATCTCCTACAAGATGTGCATTAATATGCAGGACTACGACACAGATTACTACTAACTATTACTTACACCCTCAAATGAAAATAAAAATGTGTTCAATCTCATAACTACAACTTAATACAAACACACTTGAATAAGTAAACCCAAAAGGAGATATATAGGGAAGCTCATTAAAGAAATAGAGAGAAATATACATATGTAAGTGTATTCCAATTGTCTAGCTACCACTAACACCCTTGTATAATAATATAGGGGGGGCCAATTCACACCTATCTACATGGGGGTAGTAGCCAACCATTAACTTACTAGTCCAGGGGGTATATTCTATCTAAGGTAACTTTTCAATTTTAGAACAGGGGCTATGTTGCAGTTACTGTTCAAGCCAGGGTGTCTGAACGCGTCTAATCGTAACTGCCATTCCAATTCCCGATTTTCGAGGATTAACGAAAAAGGGCCACCCCTAACCTTTAATGGTACATGGTCAATAGCCATGAATTGGAAGCTATGACCTGGGTTCAAAGCTATATGTTTTGCCAGTGCATTGTCATCCTTCTTATTCTTAATCGCGTGCAAATGTTCATACATACGGTCACGGACACGTCGGTCCGTTTTACCGATGTAGAACCCTTGGCAACAATTACACATGGCAATATAGATAACAGATTTACTTTCACAATTAAGTGTAAACCGGATGTCATACTTTTTCTCCCTGACCTTAAATGTCTCACCAGTTCGAACATTATTACAAAATTTACAGAAACCACATTTGAACATGCCTTTCCTTTTATAAAAGGTGTCTTGAGGTACATCCCTTTGTAATAATTCTTTTAGGTTAGTTGATCTCCTAAAAATAAATTTGGGCTCCCCACCCAATTTTTCAACCAAAAAGGAATTGGAAGATATAAGATGCCAATTCTTCCGTATTACATCAAGAATACCTTTAGAATTATTACTGAAAGTAGTGATAAAACTTAAGGAAAAGTCAAATTCTTCACCTATTGGTGTTATTGTTGCGCTCACCCCATTATCAGATTGAAGCTCATCCAGACCCATGTTGATACCAAGGTCGATATATCCAGCATTTTTTTGGAATAATAAAGGTTTATAAAAACCATTATTCCTTTTAGAAGTAACTTCACTGATGAGCTCAAGTAGCATTTTTTCTGGGTACCCTCGGTTGATCAACATCTCCCTCAATAAAGCACATTCCTTGGTGAAGTCCACCAACGTACTGCACATTCTTCCTGCCCTCACCAACTGTCCCTTCACGATAGATCTTTTCTGTTTATACGGATGGAAACTGGTAAAGTGCAGGAACGAATTGCAGTACGTGGATTTTCTAAATACGGTAGACGTTAGTGCTTCATCTACAGGGTCCTTTACTAGTTTAACATCAAGATAATCAATCTCGCTAGTTGAAAATTTAAATGTAAACTTTAAAATTTCAGTTGTTGAATTAATAGTTTCCACAAAAACTGCAGCCTCTACCTCCAAGCCCCTGAACAATATAAAAATATCGTCCAGGAACCGGGTGTAGAATACAACAGATTCCATTAAACCTGGGACTCTCTTTAGGATGTTAGCCTCCCAATATCCCATAACATAATTTGCTACTCCAGCTCCACATGGTGAGCCCATTGCCACACCACGTTTCTGTAAAAAGAAGTCCCCATTAAAGGTGAAATAATTAGTGGTCAAGACAATTTCCAATAATTCTGTAACCAAGTCTACTTCCAATTTGGAGGCCCCAAATCCCTGAAGCATAGACACAATCCATTCCACCGCTTCTTGATGCGGTATAGAAGTATATAGGTCTATGACATCTATAGTTAAAAAGTTATTATCACTATTGTATAGAGTACCATTAATGCTGTCAAGAAACGACCACGAGTCCTTGCATATACTGGGAATCCCTTTAATATATTTGTTTAGTATATTTGTAATGAGCTTAGAGCAGGGATACGTAATGGATGATCTACCATCAATCAACGCCCTCATAGGGGGGTTATCAATACTCTTATGCATTTTAGGGATTCCGAACATGACAGGTACTTTTGAACAATTAATATCAATATAATTGTACAAATTAATGTCAATTTTCCCTGCCAGGAACAGATCCCTAAAGTAACCCCTAGTTCTCTGGGTGTTACCATTGACCTCACTTCTTGAAGATTTTGTATACGCATCAGTATCAAGTAATGCAGTCATCTTCTCATTATATGTTATATTGTCAAGTATCACTAACCCACCACCCTTATCAGGTTTTAATACTCGTACAGGTAACCGACATAACTCATCTAATAACAGCATCTGTTCTTTAGTAATGTTAGGAATACCTGTGCTAGCTCTATCATTTCTATTAGCAGCAAGAAATCTAAAGTCCATTTCACATATATTCTCAAACAAATGTAAGGTTGTGTGTAAAGGCGGATTAAATACGCTAGCTAGTTTCATTGAGCATAAACCACCAACCCTCCCTTCCTTGTTTAAGTTTTCAATATCATTTTGTTGGTTAAACATCAGTTTGAGGTTCATTTTTCTCACAAAACATTTGAGTTCTATAATTTCCTTAGCAATACTCCCATTCCTATTAGGTACAAAAGAATTACCAAAGGCTAATAGTTCAATCAGCTGTTCATCAAGAATAATGTCTGTAAAATTATAAATTCTGAAATCACCATTTTTATTAGTAAGAATGGTGGGAAAACCGTGTACCAGGATTAAAGGGGGTGGGTCAGTGTACACCAGTAATGGGGAGGGTGGCCCAGCTTTATCTAGACCATTAGTGTCTAGATTTTCCTCTAATTCCTTCTCCTGTTCACATAGGACTTGCCTCTGCCTTGGCCTAAAAAATTGTTATTATTACTTTTGTTCTGGTTACCTGATTTATTGTTGGTACTTGAACCATATTGGGGGTTACCAGAACCCCCTTTACTTCTGGCAAACCCCTTAATTCTGTTACTACGCCTAGGTCCTGAATTAGCATGTCCCTCGTTAATATCTTCTTCTATTATATCATCCAACCCACTCCTATCCTCATCCACCTCGGTCGTCTGATTGTCACTAATAATACAACCTACACGGGTGTCTCTAGGTCCTTGTAAATTGGGATATGCACATTTCTTAAAATAGGCTTCCCTATCTCTAATCAGTTTTTTATTTTTATTCCCCTTCAACTTTAACAGCAGCGTATCAATACTAGATAAGATCCGTCCATAGTCGAATCTATATCTGTTAAAGTCCAGGTCAATTTTAATGTCTTTATCCAAGTTGTTAATGTCATTCATTAATAGATCAATGTGCACCGCATAATGTTTAACAATCAATTCTAACAATTCAATGCCTTGCTTTTGAAAAAGACCTTCCAAATCGACCGAAAAGTCCTGGTCAGTTATTAAGCCAGATGGCTAAGCTCATTACAAATATACTGGACAAATATATTAAAGGGATTCCCAGTATATGCAAGGACTCGTGGTCGTTTCTTGACAGCATTAATGGTACTCTATACAATAGTGATAATAACTTTTTAACTATAGATGTCATAGACCTATATACTTCTATACCGCATCAAGAAGCGGTGGAATGGATTGGGTCTATGCTTCAGGGATTTGGGGCCTCCAAATTGGAAGTAGACTTGGTTACAGAATTATTGGAAATTGTCTTGACCACTAATTATTTCACCTTTAATGGGGACTTCTTTTTACAGAAACGTGGTGTGGCAATAGGCTCACCATGTGGAGCTGGAGTAGCAAATTATGTTATGGGATATTGGGAGGCTAACATCCTAAAGAGAGTCCCAGGTTTAATGGAATCTGTTGTATTCTACACCCGGTTCCTGGACGATATTTTTATATTGTTCAGGGGCTCGGAGGTAGAGGCTGCAGTTTTTGTGGAAACTATTAATTCAACAACTGCATTTTTAAAGTTTACATTTAAATTTTCAACTAGCGAGATTGATTATCTCGATGTTAAACTAGTAAAGGACCCTGTAGATGAAGCACTAACGTCTACCGTATTTAGAAAATCCACGTACTGCAATTCGTTCCTGCACTTTACCAGTTTCCATCCGTATAAACAGAAAAGATCTATCGTGAAGGGACAGTTGGTGTGGGCAGGAAGAATGTGCAGTACGTTGGTGGACTTCACCAAGGAATGTGCTTTATTGAGGGAGATGTTCATCAACCGAGGGTACCCAGAAAAAATGCTACTTGAGCTCATCAGTGAAGTTACTTCTAAAAGGAATAATGGTTTTTATAAACCTTTATTATTCCAAAAAAACGCTGGATATATCGACCTTGGTATCAACATGGGTCTGGATGAGCTTCAATCTGATAATGGGGTGAGCGCAACAATAACACCAATAGGTGAAGAATTTGACTTTTCCTTAAGTTTTATCACTACTTTCAGTAATAATTCTAAAGGTATTCTTGATGTAATACAGAAGAATTGGCATCTTATATCTTCCAATTCCTTTTTGGTTGAAAAATTGGGTGGGGAGCCCAAATTTATTTTTAGGAGATCAAATAACCTAAAAGAATTATTACAAAGGGATGTACCTCAAGACACCTTTTATAAAAGGAAAGGCATGTTCAAATGTGGTTTCTGTAAATTTTGTAATAATGTTCGAACTGGTGAGACATTTAAGGTCAGGGAGAAAAAGTATGACATCCGGTTTACACTTAATTGTGAAAGTAAATCTGTTATCTATATTGCCATGTGTAATTGTTGCCAAGGGTTCTACATCGGTAAAACGGACCGACGTGTCCGTGACCGTATGTATGAACATTTGTACGCGATTAAGAATAAGAAGGACGACAATGCACTGGCAAAACATATAGCTTTGAACCCAGGTCATAGCTTCCAATTCATGGCTATTGACCATGTACCATTAAAGGTTAGGGGTGGCCCTTTTTCGTTAATCCTCGAAAATCGGGAATTGGAATGGCAGTTACGATTAGACGCGTTCAGACACCCTGGCTTGAACAGTAACTGCAACATAGCCCCTGTTCTAAAATTGAAAAGTTACCTTAGATAGAATATACCCGCTGGACTAGTAAGTTAATGGTTGGCTACTACCCCCATGTAGATAGGTGTGAATTGGTCCCCCCTATATTATTATACAAGGGTGTTAGTGGTAGCTAGACAATTGGAATACACTTACATATGTATATTTCTCTCTATTTCTTTAATGAGCTTCCCTATATATCTCCTTTTGGGTTTACTTATTCAAGTGTGTTTGTATTAAGTTGTAGTTATGAGATTGAACACATTTTTATTTTCATTTGAGGGTGTAAGTAATAGTTAGTAGTAATCTGTGTCGTAGTCCTGCATATTAATGCACATCTTGTAGGAGATGTTTTTTTACCATAAAGTCTTTGGTCCTATTTTGACGTATTTGGATTATGTATATTGTAAATTTTATGTCTTTTTTATGAAGTTTTTATAAGTTGGGATACACTGATTGTGGTTATGCTTTGTTAAGTACTGAATGGTGCAGATGTAAAAAAGTTTTTTAAAATTGTTTACAAGTGTTATAGTAAACAGCTGCTGTTTTTCAGGAAACAGGAAGATATCACTTCCTGATGTAACCTGATTTAAACGGAGTGTTTAATGTCTGATTTTTATTGCCTCTGAAGAAGCCACAGTGTACTGTGGCGAAAACGCTCTGCTAACATTTTAAATAAAACGCGTTAAGGATTTATTCGTGTGGTTTCTGCTGATAAGGTTCCTCATTTTGGTGCGGTTTAGGGTTATGGTCAGTCTTCTGTGTTGAGTTCTTATTAGTTGTTAGGTGTTTGGGTATGAGTTGCCATGCTGGATGCTTGTTTTGTCACATTCTCATGTTGTTATATTCTTCTTTAGGTTGACACTCACTGCCCAAGTTTGTTAGGTGCCTCTATGGAGTTGTCATGCTCGTTGTCTTTTTTTTTGCTGTCCCAGTTATGAGTTGTGATGCTGGATGCTTGTTTTGTCACATTCTCATGTTGTTATATTCTTGTTTCGGTTGCCCTTATTGCCCGAGTATATTGGCTGCCTCTATTGAATTTTCCTGTTCGTTGATTTTGTTTGCTGTCCTGCAGGCTTGCAACTGTTTCCAGGTCTTTCCCTGTGTGGTAGGATGACTGTGCTCATTTTTAGTGCACCTGTGCATTTGCATTGTGGAAGGTTGCAGTCATCGACATGGTGTTTGTGGGGAGAAGCTGATGATCTGTGTAAAAGGGTTGATTTATAACTATTATGGCATGGGAGTGCCAAGGAGGAATAGAAATGGTATTGACTTGGACATTCTTGTGAACACTCAATGGGTTTCTTTTAAAGTGCAAGGACAGAGTTGAGTAATGATCCTTGTGGACCTTTACAGACTACCTGAAAGCACTGTCTGCTTAGCTGACTTGTTCCAAGTTAAACGGAAGGCAAACTGACCAGTTTTATTTATGAATAAGGCATTATCGTATCTCTCAGCTGTCTCAATTTCCACAGAATGTACCTGATTTCTGCCTCATATTTGGTCTGTTCCTCTAACTTCCTCATACAATTTGTGGTTTGCTGGATAATTGAGGATTGTAGTTACTAAACATTAACAGCCATTTGAATTTCAGTCTTCTTTTTAGAAAATGTATTGGTAAACCTAAAAGTCTTGCAATTTTGTATATGAAAATGATATTTAAAGCATGGAAAAAGGGTTTCTGTATCACATCTCTCCAGGAGTGTCCAGATTTTGTTTCAAGTTTGGTGTTCCTGGTGAATAAGGTCAGAGGGAATGACAGATATTTGCACTTCAAGATTTTAAACCCTTCAGAAAATCCATGTTAGTGCAAACCAGTTGTTCTCCCAACTTTTGGGCTGGGTGATTCCTAAGTCATTGAGAGCAATGTTTGAAGATTATCCTTGCTGGGCCTTTGACCCCTTATGGGCTGTGACGTTGTTCAGATTTCTTGGGGAGGGTTGGAAGTGCAGCAGTTGGCCTGCGAGTTGTGGCTTCTTTGAAAGGTTGAGTATTTGCAACCAAGTACTGCCTTTGTTTTATAGTGGTTTAATGAAGGTGGTTTTGAGTTTGGAGGTACAAGTGCTTCAAGCCTTGGTGCATGGGAGAAAGGTTTAATTAGTTGCAAAGCTGAGTTGTACTGGGATGCTTTGTGTTTGGGAGGCATGATGTATGGGAGTGGTTGCAGTGGAAGGACTGTGGCGGGAGTGTAGGTTTGAAGCTGTTTGTCCATGAGAGGGAATCATGGGGGGAAGGCATTGTTACTATTGATTCCTTGCCTGTCATTGTTTGCATCATATTTGATTCTTTGTTGTTGCGGTTCGATTTGCAGTAGTTTGTCAGGCATGTTGGTGCAGGTCACTGGGGTGTGGTGGATGTATGCATGGCATTCATCTCTCCAGATTTTCGTGGGGGGTAAGAATGAGGGAGTGGGTGTTGTGGGGAGTCAATGGGGTAGCTGTTGTCTGAGGGAAGTTTTCTGTCTTTCATTTCTGTTTCTTTACCAACAAGACTGCATCTGACTGGTGTTTAATAAGGGGTGAGTCATGGGGCCTTTGTTGGTGGGAGGTACTGGGGTGTTAGCAGGCTGTGAGATGTCTGTACAGTAACGGCCATTGGCCGTGCATACATAGTGTTGCCTTTATTTTCTGTGCATACAGCATTAAGGAGGGATGATAGAGACAAAACTTGTCTAGCTGATGGAAGTTTTCTCTTTTTTTCATTTCTGTTTCTTTACCAGCAAGGTTGCATCTGACTGGAGTTTAGTAAGACAAAAGACATTATTTTGTTTTCTGGCTGTTAAATTTGCAGTATACACATGGCAGCCTAATGCTACTTACTCACTCATTTCAGAAGGATTTCACTGATTTTATTTATATTTTTGTTGTGATTTGTCTCTGTGGCTCAAAGGACTAAGGCATTCAGCTTGTGTGGTTTTCAGGGGCCCTAATCCAGGGATAGGCAGATATTTTTGTAAGAACAGTACTTAAGGGTTGTCACTATTTGGATTCTGTCACTCTGTTGATGGCTGTGAAGAATTTTTGTTCTAAGAGGTTAAGAGCACCTATGCTGGGGGTTGGTGGGTGTTGGGTGGATGTGCTCGCACCATACCTCAGCTGGGCAGACCTTTCCACTAGCATCATACTTTTCAAATGTACAGATTTTTCATAATGTCCAGATTTTGGATCATGCATTTGGTCAATTTTCATAAATGTGGATTGCTGGCAATTTAGTGGCAAATCATTGAAAGTGAAGTCAGAAAATGAATGACATATATTTAGGTTTCAGGCTTCATATCACTCAGTCACGAGAGCATCTCCAGTATGGGGAATGCTGCCACTTAGACTGTGGAACACATAGGTAGAAGGTGGAATACTTACTAAAGCTCATTAAAATGGATGGTTGGATGGTGAAAATTTTAGTTATAGAATAGACCTTTTTATGAAATGAGTCAGTTTTATTTACCACTGAGGTCAGTTAAATTGTTGACACAGAATGCGTGACAGCTTTTCAATGTGGAACTTCGCTGAACATGAAATTTATAACCCCAAATGAGGGACGTTCCTTGAGATGAGGGGCACATCAGAGGTATGGGTAGTTTATAGAAGTGTTTTACTCTTGGTTAAGCATCTTAATTTTCATTGCTGGGTACATGTTGCTGTTAGAGCTACATGTAGAACAAGCAGCACATGGGAGAAGCTCCCAAGGTTGCACTCTCAAAAAGATCAATACATAGTTTTGAAAAATTGTAATTTGTAAAAGATTGTGCAGGGATGTCCTGGTAGTGCCTGTTTACTGAAATGCTCCCAAGACTTGTGGAATGGTTTAAATTTTTCATTGCACTGACCGTTTCTCCTTCCCTTACCAAAATGAGGAATACTGCCAGTATAATGTGGAACAAACGGGTAAAAGGTAGAACCCTTACTAATGCATTTCAGATGACTTATATTTGTCTTTCTCTTTGCAGATGATGGTGTTGTGAGGGGCATTTCAGTTGCTGCAGTGCTATGCAGTGAGCTCACAGATGGTGGAAGCAGGCTGTTGCAGTGGATGTCCCAGTCACTAGAGTGATGCGCAATGAGGTCACACATGGGGGAGTGCAAATGGAGCAACAGTTACTGTTACCTGAAGGAAGTGGATTTCAAAGGTAATGGATTCTGCTGGGGTGGAAGTGTCAGTTTCTGGAGGGGAGCACGATGAGGTTACAGGTAATTTTATTTTAGTTAGTGCTCATTAAGACATGTTAGTGTTTTAGGGGTTTGGGGTAGGTGGAGTGCAGTCACAACAATTATAGGATCATAGGAAGTTACTAGGCTTAGGACTTTAGGGCCCTTATAGGCTAGCGAAGTTCAACCCTTACTTCTATGTGCAGTACCTATTGTTCTTCTCCAAGAGGGACATGGGTGGAACCCTGGGGTGAATTTATGGTTACCTATTCACTTGTTCATATTGTGTATGAAGAGGGCCAATGAGATGTTCTGTTGGCATATAGTGGAAGATTGTTCCAAAGGTGTGGTATCTTCCAAAAACAAATCTGTCCTTCAAGCAGGTTCTACTAATGTTGCATACCACATTAAGGTCTTTAGAGTGAGTATCATGGGCATCATTTGACTCATGCTTTTGGCTAATAAGAGGTGGTTTGGTATATGTATGACTTTTAAGTGAAGTACGGTTTGATAGAGCATTGTGAGTATAAGGAACTGTGTCCTTTTTTTTGGCTACACAGAAGTAGAAGGCTTAAGTAAGGCATTGTTTAGCCTTGCTACAGGACTTGGGGTACCTTTTATAATGAAGGCTTATGGTAGGGGATTACCAGATTAGTTAAATTTGTGTTGCAGCTCCTGGTGTGTGAAGGATTTTGGTGGGAAGATTTAGTTATTTGTTCAACTTGGGAACAAGCTTAATTGTCATGAACTGGTATAAAAGGAGTTCTTTAAGTTATAATTATTGTCTGATGAAGTGGCTTGGTCCACGAAAGTGCTCACTGTTTGTTCATTGTGGAAATAATTCTTTGTATTTTTTAATTCGCAGCCTTGGTCTGTTGCTTCCAGTGTTTTTTTATGCTATTTGACTGGATTTTGGAAGCACGGTTTACCTTAACCACTTATTTTTTGGTTTTGCTCATTATACTATGCTTATGTTGTGATAAATAATATTGGTTAATGAAGTAATGTTTATGACGTTTAATAAAGGTTGTCAGATGGAATTCAGTGTGATGTGCTTATTGAAGGGGACCGGGCCAAATACATAGGGACTCTATACTAGTTAGGTAGCAAGTATGGGATGAGGGGTACATAGAGGGGGTCTGTAGTTAGCTGCGATATAAGTGGTTTTCTCAATAGTAAATTGGATGAGGAGAGTTCCAGGTTGTTCTTTTACCTAACAAGTCTGGAAGTGATTTTTTTTTTTTAATATTATGGAGGCACCTCCATCTTTAGTGCCTTCATCAAGTGTTCTGGGCCTGAAAATGTGGTAGGCATTGAAACCCTGCAGTGATGGAGAACTGTCAGTGGTCTTGAACCAAGTCTCTGTGACATTGTATATGTAGACATTTTTGAGGATAAGGAGTGCTTATGTTTTGGATCCTGTCATTCAGCAGCAATAACTTAATGTTTTCTGTATTCTGTTTTGTTGTAATGAAAGCTTTAAAAAACTGATGTTGCCGAAAAAAGGATGATGGGGAGGACAAGAATTTAGCCAAATATAAGAATTCCTTAAGGGAATAGGTGCAGACTCTCTCTGACAAAGCACATAGAACTGTCTACCATCCCCTCACAGGCGGATATATATTGTACCCCCTTAGAATGACACTAGAAGCTAAGCTAATTGTTGAAGTTAATAATCTTTTGTTCATATTGTGACATCATTCTTGGTGATGGTAAAATGCTGTTCAAGGCTAGGTTCATACCAGCCTTGGACACGTTCTGAGAGCCCCATCATGTCTCTCATTATATATTCCATGGAGGTACATCTCAAGTCATTTACACCTACATGTACAATGACTATGTCATATGGGTACTTGTGGTGCATGGACATGAGTGCATGTCTGATGTGGAAAATCCTGTACCTAATAAGTTAATAACCATGATCCTCTCCTTGTACAGCCTGGTGAGTGGTGCATAAGTGTGGCTCACTATGGAATCACCTGTCACTAGGATATCTGACTGTATGGGGGATTGCCTTAAGGGATTTTGATCTGAATCACTGTGACCCATAGATATATGTATGTCTCATGTTGGCTGCTACATTTAAGAGAACTTTGTGGTTTAGAGAGATTATCTTTAAGTGCCTCAGCATATGTAGGTCTATATGTTTGGAATGAACTTTGTGTGATTGGTTTAATGTGGAGTTGTGTGGTTCTGACAAACTGCTTCCTCTTGGTAGTGTCTTTGTGTTACAACTTTGCCTACAGTAACATTATATAACTATATCATTGACACACTGTAACAGTTTAAATAGTAGGCAGTTGTCAGTAAACTTTAGACAATTGCTGCCTTGCCTCTTAATGCCCATTTCAACCAAGCTGGCTACAGAAACATTTGGAAAGTGCAAATTCATGGTTCCATGTGATTATAAGGTAAAGGGGGAATAGCAACAATGAGGTCTGGAAGTGTGCACAGGAAAAACAATGCACCTCTTTGCACAAAACTGAGCCTCTTCATGCAACTACTGAGGGAATTGTTTCAGCTCATAGCTGAGGTATTTCATTTGGGATATACTAATAAGTGTGATTAGAAAATAAAAAGTTATGTACTCACCGTAACGTTCTTTTTGTTGTCCATCTTGCCTATATTCTTGCTGTTTGGGTTTGGAGCCATTCTTGGCTCTGACTCAGCCAAATACTAAAGTTCGAGAGCTTCCCCTGGCTCAAGGTTAACCCCCTATCCCATGATGCTCTGGGCCAAATCCCCAGATCTTGTTTGCAACTGAAAGACAATCACAACAATTTTGTAGATATATATACAAAAGCTATATATATATATATATATATATATATATATATATATATATATATATATATACACCTTATAAGGACAGGAACAGAGACTCTAAACCATCTAAAAACTACGTGTGTAGCATACAGTTATCCACCAGTTCCTCCAGGAATACAGGATGGGGGAAGGAGGGTGGGACGCAATAATATAGGCAAGATGGACAATAAACATAGAACGTTATGGTGAGTACATAACTTATTAATGTTATTTTGGCCTATCTCACCGTAATTCTTGTTGTTTGGAACAGTGTCCCTAGCACCTTTATCCTAGGGTGGCTCAGTAAAACAGACTCTTTAATACAGTGGATCCAAAGGAGGACCTGTACCAGGAGGCCACATCTACTTTGTAATGAGTGATAAAGCTATGAGGTCTCACCCAAGTTGTGAATGCACAGATAGAATCAATAGGAAGTCTAGCTTGAAAGGCAGAGGATGTTGAGACTGCTCTAGTGGAATATCCTTTTACCTTCCCTGGTAGATGCTTACCCTGCTTATTGTAGCAGAAAGAAATGCAATCAGTAAGCCACTTAGATAAGGTTACCTTGGAAAGTGACAATACTTTCTTTTTGTCTGAAATGGACACAAAAAGCTGGTCAGATTTTCTGAAATATTTTGTCCTGTGCAGGTAAAAATGTAATTGCCTATGAACATCCAGCTGGTGCAACTTATATTCTGCCTTGTCATTATAGTTCAGAAAAAAGACTGGCAATTCAATAGAGAGGTTCAAATTATTCTCTGAACAGACTTTTGGAAGGAACAAGGGATTACTTCTTAAGGAGACCCTATCCTTGAGAAAAATGATATACTGAGGACGAGTAGAGAAAGCTTGTAACTCCAATACCCTTCTGACAGAGGTTATGGCTACTAAAAAGAGTTTTCCAAGACAAAAACTTCAAATCACAATATAATGCAGGCTCAAAGGGTGGTAAAATTAGTAAAGTTAGCATGAGATTTAGGTCCCAAGGGACCCCCCTGATTGGGGGTCTTAGTAAAAAGGTACCTTTGAGGAAGGCCTTTCATAACCTATGAGACATAATCGGGACTCCCATTTCCATCAGTATGGAAATTAGAAATGGCTGCCAGCTGAACTCTAATGGTAACTGCAGCAGCTCCTTCTTCAAACTGTTCAGTAAGAAAGTCTAAAATTGTAGCTATGGAAGCTGTAAAAGGCTCTATGTTCCGTTTTGCAGCCAGCATGGAAATATTTTCCACTTACTGGAGTATAATTTTCTCGTGGATGGTTTATGGGAAGAAATGAGACTATGACTCACTGCAGGGGAAAAGGGGTAACACCTAGCTATGCATGGAATTGGAGCAGCCATGCCGTCAACTTGAGGGTTTGGACAGATGGATGGAACTCCCCCGTAGAATGGGTCAGGAGGTCTGCATTTGGATCTAGAATCCAAGGTTCCTCCAGCAGATGGGTCCGGAGAAAGGGGATCCAAACTTGATGAGGCCAGTAAGGAGCAATGAGGATCATAGTTTTTTTCAACAGTCTGGCCTTCTGAATGATTTTGGGGATTAGAGGAAAGGGGGGAAAGGCATAGAGTAATCCTGGGGACCAGTTGTGAACCAGTGCATTCCTTGGTGACTTCCCCTTGAGGCCAAAGTGGTTGTTGCATTTGGTATTCATGGAAGTGGTGAATAGGTCCCAGCAAGGCTGGCCCCATTTCTTGAAGATCACTTCCGCAATCTCTGGTTTCAGAGACCACTCGTGAGGCATCAGAATACAATTGGTCTGTCTGCAGCCAAGAAGATCTTTTTTGCATGACTCCATGATGATAATCTGGTGTGACAGAGAAAGATCCTGCATTGACCACTGGGTAAAGAGTAACCACTGTAGAACTCTCATGTGTAGATGTGCTAGCAGGACTAGGAGAATAGCTGTTGCCATGGTACCCAGAACTTGTAACACAAATCTGGCTTGAACTCTTCTCTTTGCCATCAACATCTTGATTTCCCAGTGAAGGGACTGAATTCTGTCTGGGGTAAGTCTTGCTGTCATGGTTTTTGAATCCAGATCTTTGCCTAAGAAGGTAATATGTTGAGATGGTGACAAGGTAGATTTTTTTAAGTTTATTGTGATGCCTAGTCTGGTGCAAAGTGACAGTGTTTCATCCCTCATTTGAAGTAGAAGATGCCTGGTGGTGGCGGTGAGGAGCCAGTCGTCTAAATATGGAAAAACCTGGAATTCCTGATGTGACCACTGCCATGTATTTGGTGAACACTCTGGGAGCTGTAGTGAGACCAAAGGGCAGGGCTCAAAAGTGTAAATGTCTCCTGGATTGCCTGTCCATCTTTATATGGTAGTACGAATCCTGGAGATCTATTGAGCACATTCAATTGTCTTTCCCGATAAACGGGAAAATTGACTGCAGAGTTACCATCTGGAATTTTGACTTATTCATTGATTTGTTTAGCTTGCTGAGATCTAGAATTGATCTCCAGTCCCCTGTCATTTTTGGAACTAAAACGAATCTGGAGTAAATCCTGGATCCTATCTGATCTGTGGGCACCACTCGGATGACTCTTTTTTCTAGCAATGTGATTTCATCTTGTGTTTCCTGGTCCTTTTGGCCAGGTGGGACATCTGGTAAGGACCAATTTTTTGGTGGTGGGGGTAGAAAAGGGTATGTAGTAACCTCTGGATAGTATTGCTTGTACCCATTTGTCTCGGGAAATTTCTTGCCAGGCATTTGGGTACAGTGACAATCGACCCCTGACTGCCTCCAGAGAAAAGCAGACGGGCCTCCTTTCAGGAGCACTGGAAGGACCTGTCAGAGAATGTATCTCTGTGGCCCTGGTTTTGTGGACCCCCTCTGCTGTGAGGTCAGTGTCTTCCATTATAACTTCCCCCTCTGCCCCTGGGAGATGAGTCACCACATGTATCAGAAAAACCTTTTTGTGACTTGCAGAACCACATTTTTCTGCCCTTTTGACCTTTGGGATAAGGTCTAGATGGGGCAGAAAAACTGACTCCCATGGCAGATAAGGTTTTCCCATCCTGCTCACACCTGGTTAAAGTATCTTTCACCTTTGGTCCAAAAAGGGATGAAACATCAAAGGAGGCATTGGTGAAGGAAGATCTAAAGGGTTTGGCAAAATTTCAAAGGCTCATCCAGGAATGTCTCCTGAGAGAAATTCCTGCTGCTGCCACCCTACTCACTCCATCCTTTATGTAAGAAATCAGCCTCATGGAGGAGTTTGCAATGGAAGTGACAGTGGAGAGCTGTGAAAACACTTTATCTGCAGACCCTGAAACTGCTGTACCCTGAAGGGAATCCCCTAGCTCCTGTAGGAGAACCCTTTGAAGTCTCATAAAATGGGTAAGGTAGTTCAGTGACCATAGGGTAGAGGCCACTGAAGAGAAGGTACACTTTCCATATCTGTCCATAATCCTAGACTCTATGTTAGGAGGATAAATAGATAAAGAGTCTCCAAGAGTTCCTTCTTGGTGGCTGCCACCACCATGGCATCTACAGGGACACCCTTTGTCAAAAATTCTTTATCTGAGGAAGCGACAATAAATTTATTGGGCCTCCTTGGAACAGGCTCCACTATATTAGGTGATGCCCAGGCCTTACGAGATATGACCCCTAGCAGTTTGTCATAAGGAGGAGTCATCCAGGAGGTGGAAGGGCAAGACCAAAAAGCCTCCAGGTATACCGATTCATCATCCAAAAGGTTGATGGGCTGCCAGTCACCCCTCTGCCAACTCCAAGGCAAGGTAAGTGGCTCCAAAGCTGACATGGGAGCCTAACTTAACCTAGCTGTTGCACCGAGAGGAAGAGTCGGGTCAGACGACAGTCCATGGATCCGACTGGCGAGCGTCGGCTCCCAGACCCCTCGACTTCCGATGGAGCCGAGGAAGTTGGAGCAGTCAGAACTGAAGATTCCAATGGGGTTCTCAATGCCAACGGTTCCCCAACTATCGGATCCGAGCTCTCAGGCTCCAAAGATGCTAAAGTGGTTGGAGGAGGAATCACAATGGGGCATGTAGGTATGGACAGCTTTGAGACCTTTGGGTCTGGAGACGACAACATTTTTGCCAGGGCTGGTGTTTTAAATAATTTCTTCACCACCCGCTCCATGTCCTCATCAGATAAACTCCTGGAGGAATGGAGTGGATAAAGAAGGAGCAATGCCCAGATCCAAAATGGGCGATCTCAAAATAGGCGAGACAGGTTCCAGTTCCAGGGAGTGTCTCCTGCTAGATGCTTCTGCCTACTCCGAGTACACTGTTGGAGCTGCAGAAGTAACAGCTGTGTCGGAACCGACAGCTCTCAGTTCCAATGACACAATCATTTTAGGTGGCTCAGTCAACGGAGCCGAAGAAGCCGGTCTTTTAGTAGAGTGTGTCTTAGAGGAAGAAGGGGAGGAATATTTGGAGCTCTGTCCTTGTTCTAAAGACTCCTGAAAACCCCCTTTCACTAAACCTCTATCAATCAATTTCCTCTTCCTTTCATGGAGCATCCTGCTACTGAAGGCATGGTAGATAGTGCAGGGGTCCTGTAAATGTACCTCACCTAGGCAGTAGCCACAGCTAGCATGGCTATCAGTGATGGACATTTTCTGGGCACATCTTTCGCATTTTTTAAAACCAAAAGGTCGATGCTCTTTTTTTTTTAGACATAATGTAAAGGAACTACTACTGACAAGTAACAGAAACAACAACTACAGCAGAAGAAAACTAAGTTATAGAAAGAAGATTTTTGTTTTGTTTTTTAAACAGAAGAAAGGAGGGAAGGGAGCAGCCCTCTAAGTCAAACGGGCCGCGAGATCTCTCTAACTTAAATGGTGCTCTCTAGGGTTATGACAGGAAGAAAAGGGGACTTTTAGAAGAAAATTTTTACTAAGTAACACACAGTAAAGAAAGGGATAGGGAGACTGGCCCTCTAACTCAAACAGGCCTCAAGAACCCTCTAACTTAAATGGCGCTCTCTAAACTAGTAGAGAATAGGGAGGAGACCTAATGCAGACTCACGATAACTATTAAGTAAAAGGAGAGAGAAAATAAGGAAACAGCAGTGAAAAAATATAAAATCAGTCTAATTAGCCAACGAGCCAGAAACGAGATCTGGGGATTTGGCCCAGATCATCATGGGATAAGGGGTTAGCCTTGAGCCAGTGGAAGCTCTCGAGCTTTAGTATTCAGCCGAGTCAGAGCCAAGAATGGCTCTGAACCCAAACAGCAAGAATTATGGCGAGATAGGACAACATAACATGATTTGGTTTCAGCAACTATACCAGGTATGTGGTAATTAATTTATCTAGATAGGCTATGCTATTGGCTTTAGACTAGTAATGATGTGCTGCTGCTTAACTCTGCAGTTTATACAGCTATAATTGAAAGGTAGAGTAGGCTAAGGTTCTTAAGAGAGAATCTGAAAATGGCACTGCCTATATCTGTGGAGTACAGTACCGCATGGCATTGCATGGAACACTATCCCTGCAGTTATGCTGAGAAGCTAAATCAAATGAACCAATAAGAAAGCATCTTAAACTCCAGCTAGTAATACCTACCCTTAGAAACAGCAGTAATTAATCCCTGTCCCTGAATAATCACTACTACTGTCAGCAAATTTACAGTCTGACTAGAAAAACAAATTTAACTGTACTTTAAAAAATAAATGCAGTAGTGTGAAAACTGCAGAAAGTTAGAGGTAAAACAATTATATTAGCAGTATGGAGGGCCATCTAATGAATTCACAGGGGAAAACACTCAGTGTAACAAAATGGAGGATATATTAAACACACAAATAGCAAAGAGTCTAATCAATGCACAATACAAATCTTTTTAACTAAAACCAAATAAACTTTAAAAAAATGTAAAAATGGTGCAAAATTCCAGGAAAAATGCATTAATTAGTGGAAAGCACCAATACATTTATAAATGGCCAGGCATCTGTTTAAAGACAAAATCAGTGACTTTAATCACACAAACAGTGAAAAGGTTACAAAATTTGATAAAGTAAGGAAACAATACTTAAAAATACCAAAAACAAATGTGACTTACATGAGGAGTTTAAGTCTGGATAATGCCAGGAAAATATTCTCTTAGCACATTTGCTTACGTTTCTCTCCAACAGTCTTTGAAAAAACACAATGGGGAATAACTACAAGATCTGTTAAGTTGCAAAGTAAATCAAAAGGACCGATAAGCCAGCAGCTAGAACTCTGACCAGTAATGTATGCTCTCTAGAAACAGTAGTAAATTAAACCTTGTCATGGAATAATCACTACTTCTCTCAACAAATTTACAGTTGACTAAAAAAACAACTTTACTTTAAAAAATAAATGTAGGAGTATAAAAAGTGGGGGGAGTTACAGGTAAAACAGTTTTATTGGCAGTATGGAGATTAAGTCTAATGAATTATCAAAGGAAAGCATTCAGTGCAACAAATTTGAGGGTCTGTTTAACACAGAGGTAGCCAGGATTTGAATGAATATACAACATAGGTGACTTTAACTAAACTAAATAAAATGTAAAAACATGGAAAATAGGTGCAAAATCAAAGGAAAAACATTTTAGGTGCCAATAGATTTATATAAATGGTAACTATGCACCATATTGTACAGGTGGGCAGATTAATGCTATAGGTCACAACCAATGCGATTAACTATAGGCCTAAATCAACGGTATCTTAAAGCATTTTGTAGAGACCTGTTGAGATGTAAGCATGCATGTATGCAATGGTCTGTCAGTTAATCAGTTTGCTTATATTTTATGTTGCTGCTATCCATCCTGGTGTGTTTCTATATAATAAAGCATATAAACAAACTACCTCGCCTGCTTATCTTGAATCATAACATAGGACAAGTGACGTGGTGTCAGAATGGGATCCAGAATCAAGACCAAGAGGCATGCAGATAATGCTGAAGGAATATAGAGGAATGGATCATTCCTACTGTACTCACTACTCACAAAACAGGTCAGAAATAAATTCCAGGTAGTAAAACTTGTTAAATGATTTCTTATTAGAAGAATATAAAACAAAGCTCTCAGAATGCTCAAATTTCTAGTTAAACAAAATGTCCGAAACGGTGATATATTGATAAACATATTTGAAATAATTATGAAAATGTTTGAAATAATGTCCAAATCCCATCAGTTGTATAAACTAAGGGAAATGGCTGTATTTTTTTATCTATGTGCTACTTTTTTTGCATTAATTAAAGCTATTTGAGATATCCAAGGTATACAGAGTATTTGCAGGATTCTGCCGTATTACAGTGCAGTTATTTTACAAAATGCAGCCATGTGAGATCATATTTCGCAAGAGTTTATTGTGCATTTGAATGTTATTACAAGTACAGTGTGTGTGTGTGTGTGTGCATGTTCATATAGAATTACAAATGGGCCAGGATTGCATTGTGTTTTAGTATGATTTGTTGATATGGCAGAAGACTTTCATAGACCAGCTCCACTAGTATTTGATAATAATATTGCAGAGAATTGGAGAGTGTTTGAGCAAGAGTAAGATATGTTCATACAGGCTGCATTTTCTGACAAAGATGCTCGTACAAAGGCATTTATTCTGTTTAGTTTAGCTGGTTCAGAAGCCATAGAAAGTGAGTGTTCATTTGTGTATGCACCTTCTGTGTTTCCAGGGGAGGGGGAAAACTACCATACAGTGATACCAGTTGAATTAAGGGATGACCTGAGTGCTTAAAATGTAAATTTAGAGAAAAGTGTAACCCACAAATAAATATAACAATAGAAAGGCACTTACTTTACAGAAGAGATCAAAAGCCCGGGGAAACTTTTGCTGCATATATAACTGACTTGAGAAATAAAGCTAAAATTTGCAGATATGTTGATTTAAGGGATGAGTTGATAAAAGACAGAATTGTGAGTGGTATTAAAGATGATGCTGTGAGAAGGATTTTGCTTTGAGACAGTGATTTAACTTTGAATAAGGCCATTGAGATTTGTCAAATGTCTGAGCTCACAGAAATGCACACAGATATGCTTACAAATGAGAAATGCATGCTTCCAGTATCTTCAAAAGCTAATGCTGATAGTATGCAGCACATGGTTAAAAGAAACAGGCCCGAGCACATGGCAGTTACTATGAATCCTGTAACAGATCCTGGGAAGTCCTGTATCTCTCTAGCAAATTCCAGAGAATGTGCAGTCTCAGTGAAGCACAAGGGTGACTCAGCAAACTTAAAGCATGTGCCCTCACCTAGCCTCATAGTCAACTGATGTAATTGTGGTGGCAATCATGTGTCTAAAAGAGAAAAGTGCTTAGCTTTTGGCCAGCAATGCCACAGGTGCAAAAAGCAGAATCATTTCCAAAGATTTTGTAAATCAAAAGAGGCACATTCTTTTATTAAAAGAGAACATTCAGGGATACAAGTTGATCAATTAGAAAGCTGTGACCCTACTTTTTATGATGATGGTGTGTCTGTGCTTAATAGAACAGTTAATGCAGTAGATTTATGGGCAAAGAATAAAGTATTTTGTAAGGTTTGGATAAATGGAAGACCCATAGATTTCAAAGTTGACACAGGTTCGAAGCGCAATGTTATATCAGCAGAAACATTTGCTAGAGTATGTGCTGGTGAGAATCTTGATTTGGCAAAGTGTGTTGCTTACGGTGGTGAAGAAATTCAAACAGAAATCTCAGTAGTGCTTTCATGTTACTCTGCTGGGAAAAGCTATGACTTGCAGTTTTATATGGTCAAAGGGTACATACAGTCATTATTAGACCTCAGAGACAGTTTAAAAATGGGACTACTTTTATTTAATAAGGAAGTCCACCATGTAAGCTTAAAAGACAACTGTTATAATTTTGCCCAGTCTATTTTTTCTACCTATGCTAATCTTTTTTGAAGACAAACTAGGCAAACTCCCAGCTGTGTACTCCATGACGTTAGACCCTGAAGTCAGCCCAGTCATCAGACTAGCCCAGAAAGTTCCAGTTGCTAGGCAGAACAGAGTCAAGGCCAAGGTAGACAAAATGGTGCAGCAAGGTGTGATTTGTCCAGTAGAAGAACCAACCGAATGGGTATCTTCCATGGTAGTAGCTCATAAGAAAATCTCAGATGATATCAGAATATGAACTGATCCAAGAAATTTAAACAAAGCACTGAAAAGACCTAATCATCCAATGCATACAGTCAAAGAAGTTACTGCTCCCATGCCAAATGCCACTATTTTTTCTGTCTTGGATGCAAAGAGTTCATTTTGACAAATTTTACTTGACTGAAAATCTTCTTTGCTAACCACTTTCAGTACTCCTTTTGGCAGGTACAGATTTTCAAGAATGCCATTTGGGATAAATTCTTCCAGTGAAGTCTTCCAGCATGCCATGGAACAAATTTTTATTTCTGGTTATCCGTGTGCTATTATAGTAGATGATATTCTAGTAGGAGATAATAGTGAAGCCGAGTATGACAGAAACTGCAAGAAAGTTCTGGAAAGAGCACATGAAGTGAATATTAAGCTGGACCCTCAAAAGTGCAAATTCAGGCTGCGAGAAGTTACTTATATTGGTCATTTGTTTACCAGTTCAGGCTTATGACCAGATCCTTCCAAGCAAACAGCAATTCTGGAGATGCCAGCTCCAGACAATGTTCAAGTTCCACAACATTTTCTTGGCATGGTTAACTACTTAGGTAAGTTAATTCCAGAGTTAAGCCAACTTTCAGCACCACTCAGAGAGTTGACCTGCAAAGATGTATCTGTATGATGCTGGTTAGAATGACACCAAAGAGGATTTGATGTTCTGAAACAGAGAATTGCCAGTCCACCTACTTTAAGATACTATGATATTCAGAAACCAGTACCTCTTTCTTGTGATGCTTCTTAGTTTGGTCTTGTTGCAGTTATTCTTCAAGAGGGCAGACCAGTAGCCTATGGTTCCAAAATCTAATCCAAACCGAGATCCAGTATGCGCAGATTGAGAAAGAGATTTTGGCAATTGTTTGCATGCACGAAGTTCCATGATTATATTTATGGTCAGCCTACAATTCAGATTGAAACAGATTTCCAACCTCTAGTCACTATTTTGAGAAAGCCTATGCATACAGCTCCTGCCAGATTGCAACGCATGATGTTGAAATTGCAAAAGTATAACTTCAGTCTTGTCTACGCAAAGGCAAACTTCTTTATCTTGCTGATACTTTATCCAGATCATCCAGAAATACCACTGACCAGCATGAAAATAAGAAACTTGATTTTGAAGTCATGCAAGTGAGAAATTTTTCTTCCACATGTCTTGATGAACTTAGAAGTTACACAGCCTCAGATCCAATTCTTCAGAAGCTCAACCACTTTATCAGTCAAGGATAGCTGTCAAAGCAATCTTGTTTATCAGTAGACCTGCAACTTTATTTTCCTTACAGAGATGAGATTTTGTTTGACAATGGGATCTTCATGAAAGGTCCAGAAATGATTGTTCCAAAATCCTTGCAACAAGAGTACATTACCATTTTGCATTGTGGCCACCCAGGAACTGATTCTCCCAAAAGAAGGGTGACAGGACTAGTATTTTGGACTTCTTTGTCAAAGCATATTGACAGAGTACTTTCATCTTGTTCTGTATGTAATAGTACTAAGCTACATCAACAGGAAGAACCACTTCACCTAAACCAGATTCCTGAACTACCTTGGTCTACAGTAGCGACAGACATTTTCAAGTGGATGGTCAACATTACTTGGTGTTAGTAGACTCAAATTAAAATTTTCTCAAGATTGACCTACTTCCTAATCTAGCATCCAGTACTGTCATTACTAAAGTTGAAGCATCATTTTGCAGTCCATGGTAGTCCACACAAAGTTATTTCTGACAATGGTGCACAGTTTACAAGCCAGAAGTCCAAGACATTTGCTGAAGAGTGGGACTATATCCATGTTGCGAGTAGCTCTGAGTACCCACAGTCAAATGGTTTGGCAGAACGTGCAGTTCAAAGTGAGAAACAGTTATTAGAGAAGTTGAAATGAGACAATAGTGATGTTTTTCTGAATTTCCTGAATCTCAGAAATGTTCCTTGTGATAAACATCTTGGTTCACCTGCACAAAGGCTTTTGTCGAGACAAACCAGAACCACACTACCAATTAGTGGCAATCTGTTTGTTCCCTGTGATAAGAACAGCAAAGTAGTGAAAGCTCAACTCATGACAAGGCATTTGTCTCAGAAGTCCTATTATGACAAGTCCAGCAAACCTCTCAATCCATTATAAGAAGGGGAGGTAGTGAAGATGCAGATGTCCAAAGGTTTTAATCAGATTGGAGTCATGTAAAGTGTATGTGCAGAGCCGAGATCATACATTGTGCAATCACAAGGAGATGAATTTAGGCAGAATCGGAAACATTTGGTACCAGTATCTGGGCTTATATTGCAGCATCTTGCCTATGATAAAGACTCTAGATCTCAGAACGAGTTATTCAGTGTTCCAGTTCCATAGGACAAATCTGTTAGGGGAAAAAATATAAAAAATAAAAAAAGTACAATATGCTGGTTGCATAAGTGTGCACACCCTTAGACTAATACTTTGTTGCGTGTGCACATCATTCCTGAAAAGATTCCCGAAACTCCTGAAACTGTTTGTTCACTAATGACTGTCCCTGTTGCTATACCCAGTCCTAATTGCTATATCACTACATCTGGTTGCATTTCCAGACCATGTTCCAGAGACACAGCAACTTGGGCATGAATGTTGTGTTTATTTCTTAGTGTCTGTACAATTGCGTGTCTTTTTTAAATGTTTTATTGTGGGGAATTCACTAAAGAGGGAGGATGTAGATCAAAGTGTCTATGTACTTTTAAGAAGCTTTCCATGGACTTGCACATGTGTATAAATATGAGCACGTGTGAGCCAGACTGCCATTTTGTAGAGAGCTGTTGAGATGTAAGCATGCATGTATGTAATGGTCTGTCAATTAATCAGTTTGTTTATATTTTATGTTGCTGCTATCCATCCTGATGTGTTTCTATATAATAAAGCATATAAATAAACGACCCCACTCGTTCATCTTGAATCATAATAGGACGAGCGACAGTTGTCATGTGTCATTAGCATGAGACCCAGATTCTGATCTCACGATTCTGACCTGCCATCTGTTCCACTAGTATGTATGTCTCCTTTGTTAGTCAATCAGACCCTGAAGCAGCTTGCCAAGTGCATGTCACTTAATACTGATTTATTATTGGCAGTGGCTGGCTTCTTCCATTTGGGTAGGAGGGTAGGGGAGCATGTTGCATTATCGTATTTTCCAGATCGGTGCTTTTTTTTATTTTAATTTCAGGTTTAAAAAATTAAAATTTGCATCTCTATGTCCTGTGTCGACAGACACAGACTAACCTGTTCTATACCCAGATGTTTTGGCCTGTTCTTTCTGTCATCCCCCTCAACTGACTTATCAATCACTCTGACAGCTCAGTGGCAGATGTTTCAGGTTAAAACTTAACTGCTAAATGTGTTTTTTTTTCTGTAATTACTTGCTGGCTGCCCTGCTTAAAAAAAAATTAGTTCAGTACCAACAACATCACTAGCTGAGATGTGACAAGACCAACTAGTAAGATACCGCTGCTGACTGAGCGAGCTTGGCTGTCCGGTGTCCACAGCGCCTGGAGGGCTACCTGACTGAATGGATGCTGGAGGATAACTGGAAAGGTAATAAATAAGGGTGCACTGTCTGCTCTGTCTCTGTTCCCTGGCTGACTGTCCAGCAACAGTCCAAGTGTTTTAATGTTTCCTACTTTTTAAAGGAAACATTTATGCACACATACAAACACACATATATATATATATATATATATATGTTTATATATATAAATATATATATATATATATATATATATATATATATATATATATATATAAAAGTTTACACACCCTGTTAAAATGCCAGGGTTTTGTTATATAAAAAATGAGACCACAATAAATCATTCCAAACTTTTCCCACCTTTAATGTGACCTTTAACATGTACAATTCAATTAAAAAACAAACAAATTTGTTAGGGGAACAATATAAAAGTTAAAAAAAACGTACAATAAGCTGGTTGCTTAAGTGTGCACACCCTTAAACTAATACTTTGCTGTGTGTGCACACCCTTAAATTAATACTTTGTTGAAGCACCTTTTGATTTAATTACAGCATTCAGTCTTCTTGGGTAGGTGTTTATCAGCATGGCACATCTTGACTTGCCAAAATTTGCCCACTCTTTCTTACAAAAGCACTCCAAATCTGTCAGATTTCGAGGGCATTTCTTGTGCACAGCCCTCTTCAGGTCACCCCACAGATTTTCTATTAGATTTATGTCTGGGCTCTGGCTGGGCCATTCCAAAGCTTTAATTTTCTTCTGGTGAAGACATTCTTTTGTTGATTTGGATGTATGCTTGGGGTCATTGTCATCTTCATCTTCATTTTTCTAGCAGATGTCTGAATGGTTTGGACCAAAAGTGACTGGTATTTGGAACTGTTCATAATTCCCTCCACTTTAACTAAAGCCTCAGTTCCAGCTGAAGAAAAGCAACCCCAAGGCATGATACTGCCACCACCATGCTTCACCGTGGGGATGGTGTTCTTTTGGTGATGTGAAGTGTTGTTTTTGCGCCAAATGTACCTTTTCGAATTGTGGCCAAAAAGTTCAACCTCGGGCTCATCAGACCATAACACATTTTCCCACATGTTTTTGGGAGACTTGATGTATTGTTTTGCAAATTGTAGCTGGTCCTGGATGTTTTTCTGTGTAACAAAAGGTTTGTGTTTTGCAACCCTACCCATAGTCCAGACATATGGAGAATACTTGAGATTGTTGTCACAGGTAGTACACAATCAGTACTTGCCAGAAATTCCTGCACCTTTTTCAGTGTTGCTGTAGGTCTCCTGGCAGCCTCCCTGACCAGTTTTCGTCTTGTCTTTATATCAATTTTGAAGGGATATCCAGTTCTTTGCAATATCACTGTTGTCCCATATTTTCTCCACTTTTTGATGACTGTATTCACTGTGTTCCATGGTATATCCAATGCTGTGGAAATTTTTTTGTACCCTTCTCCTGACTGATACCTTTCAACAATGAGAGTCCTTTGATGCTTTGCAAGCTCTCTGTGAACAATGGCTTTTGCTGTAGCAGGCAACTGAGTAAATGTCAGGAAAATCCAACTAGGACAGCTGAACTTTATTTGGGGTTAATCAGAGTCTTTTTAATTGATGGCAGGTGTGTACCCAAGAAGACTGAATGCTGTAATTAAATCAAAAGGTGCTTCAACAAAGTATTAGTTTAAGGGTGTGCACAGACAACAAAGTATTAGTTTAAGGGTGTGCACACTTATGCAACCAGCATATTGTACGTTTTTTATTTTTTATATTTTTTCCCCTAACAGATTTGTTTGTTTTTCAACTGAATTGTACAGATTATAGGTCCCATTAAAGATGGGAAAAGTTTTGAAATGATTTATTGTGGTCTCAATTTTTTATATCACAAAAACCTGACATTTTAACAGGGGTGTGTAAACTTTTTATATTCACTGTGTGTATGTGTGTATGTGTGTATGTATACATATATATATATATATATATATATATATATATATATATATACATATATATATATATATATATATATATATATATATATACATATATATATATATATATATATATATATATGATATAATATATAATATATGTGCGTGTGTGTGTGTGTGTGTGTATGTGTGTGTGTGTGTGTGTGTCTGTGTGTGTGTGTGTGTGTCTGTGTGTGTGTGTGTGTGTGTATGTATGTATACTACAGATGCACATGTATACATATATTGATGCACATGTATATATATATATATATATATATATATATATATATATATATATATATATATATATATATATATATATATATATATATATATATATATATATATATATATATATATATATATATATATATACACAGAGAGAAAGAAAGGGAGATGCAGGTGCATGCACACACCCACACACACAGTTAATCTCTGTAGTCATTGTAAAAGTAAAGACTAGTTTAAACAGTTTTACCATAATTGGAGAGAGATGGCCAATATTGGTATGGTGAGGGGCATGGGGGCACTGGGGCCATGGGGGCCTTGGCTCATTGCCCTGACTATGGCTCCATTAGCCCATGATCTGGCATCCATGTATATATTGATTCTCACATGGGGGAAGTGGCTAGGCTTAAAATGGCCTGCAAAGGCAGTTAGCTTAATACCAGCCTATGAACCTATGAATATATATATATATATACACACACACAATTGCTCAGTATAGTTATGGTGTTGATTGCACACGCACACACACACACACACACATATATATATTATATATGCCAGTAGGTATTGGGAAGACACAGTGTGACACTGCACATACTGGTGACATCAATAGCATTCCACACTGGCTTTTCTGAGGCCTTTACAGCATATACTGTCAGTCTGTACAGACAACATGCACATCTAAAACACATGGCTCAGAGATATGATATCACACTTCCCCACAGAATGCTATTGCACTGTACATGAGGCATGATCAGTGGAATAACAGATACATAATGCTATTGCACTGTGCATAAGGCATGCTCAGTGGAATAACAGATAACACACATATATAGTAATATCACATAGTATGTGTTTTGCACAGTACACACTGTTTGTGTTATATGCACTTATGCCTGCACAACAACATGTACACATAATAACACCTTGTGCGCATGAGCCATGGTATTGGTAAATGGTAAATCTGTGTGCAGGCTTGGTTTAGGCATTATGGTGAAATATATAAGTATACACAACATTGGATGGATTAACCTGATTGGAAACTTGGCTGGGTCACATGTTATGCCACCATGTGCAAAATAAGAATTTAATAGGGTGTTCCATATCTATATATCTAGCAGCTATGTCAGAAAGCTTTACAGTAACAATATGAATGCTACTAGCCATTTTGAAGTCATGTTAAGTAGCTGATATCAGTTCATATTGCAGAAAATGAAAGGCAAATAGCAGTTCTACAGTATTTCCAAGTATCTTAGTTAGGGGTCTATACTTGTCTGTTTTAGAATAGTCACTATATTTATGTATGAGGACTACTTTGTTTACAAGGCATACATTCATAGCTTTATAGGTTATTACTAGACTAATGATCACTAGGGCCCTTACAAGTCTAGCTGTACACCCCAAACTATTTGGAACTTGAGTATCTTTAGTGTCTATACATGGGGTTGCATATTAGTAGAGAGGTAAATAAGTATTTTTAGAGGGGTGTTAGGATAATATTTTTCATATTGATGGCCTCTGTCCGTACAGGATACAGGGACCAGACTGGAGATAAATTTACAATTTCCCATCCACTTGCCAAGGTTTTGTTTGAATAGAGTCAAGGTTTAATTCTGTTTTACATGATGGTGAGCCTATTCCATACTGTGGGGATCATTTGGGTCACATATCTGCCTCACCAGCACATTCTGTTTATGTCTCAAATGAAGTTCATATCCCCAGATATAGCGCTTCTGGAGCTGTTTGTTTTGCATGAAAATGTGGTCCTTTTTGAGATATTTATTGCTCAGAAGGGTTGCACGATAAGTGACCTGATATTTAATAAAGGCTAAAAGGAAATTCTCAAATTAAATTATTCTTGATGAAAAGTAGGAACTAAAGTCATTTTTACTACCAAAGGCATCCTTGTTACCTAACAGCATCCAGGCAGGGATTTATTGTTTCCCAGTGTATCACCTACATGCTTCCAAAAGTGAGATGATTATGTGATTTTATTCAAGCATGCTAATATATTTTATAGCAATTTGAATAAAATGCTGGCATTTATTATATAACTGCCTACATTTTGTAAAGTTCTCGTCCTATACATGTTTATAGTTCTGCTATGCCATAGTCTTCTCTACCATATCATGCCTTTCCACCATATTTATTGATGATATTTTTCTTCTCCCCTTTCTTTTACTAGATTATATGTGCCATATGAACAAGTACATTGGTGAAGAAAATATCAGCTACATCTTTGTTTAGAAGCATATCATGCATCATCAAAATGAGCCTATAAATCTGTGAACGATGCTATCAGAGTGTTTTTTATTTTCTTAGACTTAATGGTAACTCTGAGAAAAAGCAGGTGCATATCTTCATGAAGTGCAAGCAGTTATGTGATCATAAAGCACATCATTAAAAATATACTATGTGAGAAGCTAAATTAATAGTTTTCCTGTCACAGTTTTCTTTTCTGGTCTTGTATATACTTAATAAGCTGATGTTATACTAAAGACAAAGAATAGTTTACATTCTTTTTTCTGGTGCTGGGATTGAAATCTACTAGTATAATAGTGTTTCCCTAGGGTATGATCTTCTGTCCAGGACTGAGTAGTTATTGTGTTCTTTATGACTATAGATCAGATGTAAGGTACATGTAAACAGCTTTTAAGTTTTGCCTTCATTGATATTAATGTTAATATCTATTATTTTTGACTCATTGAGTACTACTGATTTCTAGTAGTCCAGCCGGCACATAAAGTATTATTGTTATAAGCCATCATCTCTTGCTTATGTTTGTTTCTTTGGAATATGAAGTATCCTAGTAAACTGGATTGTTTGTTCAGAAGATAAGGTTCCATGTAGGTCTGTAAGGTAAAAACACACCTATCTACTTCTTTGCTCAAGAATTCTGGACAAAGTCAAAAATAATGCAGGGATAAAGGCCCAGAACCAGGAACAATTTTAAATATTACTCTAATTCATTTAAAAGATTAATAAAATGGCAGGGTTTGTATCAATGTGCATTTTCTGAAAATGAAGCATGAAACTCTGTCTGACATCACTGACTGACTGCAGCTTCATTGAATTAGCAGAAGATCAAAAATTTTATCAAGGACAGTGCAAAAATATGATGAAAAAATGGGGACATTTCTCAAAATTCTGAATGGTTGAGAAGTATGGCTAGAAAGCATCTGGTGGTGAAGTCATACCTCAGATACCATACTCTTCCTACAAAGACAAATATGCTCAAGATTTATATATTAGCCTGAAATCTTTGTGGGGTACCTGACATAAGAGAAAACAGATAGAGACTGGAACACTGATGTGTTATAATTTATTTTATTTAGCCAACACAGGTCTTGGTATTATTCCAGATTTTGGTAGGCAAAAGGCAGTAGGAGCCCTTCTTCAGGAGTTGTTACACATGCCTACTAGCCTGAAAACTTGAGCAATTGCAAAACCTATGTTGGTCCAACAAACGAAATTGCACCATGTCTGTGTACTAGTGTCTTTGTATTTTCTGTTAGTGACCCAACACAGCATTTCTTATTTTTTTCTGACACAATAGAAGAAATAAGTTCAGCTTGGGATTAATTGTAACGTTTTCTGAGAAAACATTAGAGTCTGAGCATTGTGAGATGTAATTTTGAAATATATTTTGGACAGATTCATCAGGTAGTGGCAGAAACAAAAATTATTGAGAATTTAGGTTAAGTCATGTTGAGAAATGACAATGGCGTAGGTATTTTATAAGGCAGTATGATGGGATATATATACATAGCCAGTTTTAGGCACCAGCAAACCCTGCGGTCGCTGGGGGCCCCCTGTTCCTGGGGGGCCCCCAACCACAGCAAGCTATCTTACCTTGATATTTTGTAATGTCTGTCAAACCATCAAAGCTAGAGCATCAGTCTTGTATACTTAATAAATCAGGTGAGTAATAATGCTTATTTATATCTCCTTTAAAATTCAAAAATATCATTGCTTATAGTAATAGTGTTTTATCAAGCAAGGGCTTTCACAATTCCATTTAATATTTTACCACTAACATAGTGTCCATGGCTTAGTTAAACCCTGCTGGTGAACATTTTCTACATCAAAACTAACAACATAGCCCGCTTTAGGTACCTGCAATACACGTGGTTGCAAGGGGGCCCCCTTAATCACCTTTCACTGTGTGAGGGCCCCACAAAAGCTGCTGCTGGTTGGGGGAAATGAGGAGAAAAATGTATTAATTTTATGATTATTCTGTTTAACCTGAACAGGCTGTGCTATGACCCTGTTGGGATAAAGCTAATAATGAACATAAGCAAGATAAGCACTAGAGAGATCAGCAGCCCAGTGTGACCAGTGTCCATGCATACCTTGGATTTTAAGAAGAGCTAATACTTCTCATCTTCAGGGATGGTTTTCTTTTTTAGGGAGTTTTATACATAATTGCAGAATACCAGATACTGTAACTCTCAAGTTCTTCACTGAAGAATTCAGCAATACCAATAACAGCAGAATAAAGGCTCAAAATCAGGAACACATTTTAAATATTACTCTGATTCAATGAAAAAGATAATAGAATAATACCTTTTGTATCAACATGGCTTTTTGGGCATTAAATGTAAAACTCTAATGTCTGGATTTATTGACTGTCTGAAATCCCGAATAATTTGCAAGCAAATCAAACTTGTTACAAAGGACAACAAAATTATGTGCAATATCAGGGAAGGTCTGTGAAATCAGGGACAGTGACATGTTTGCATTACTCCTCACTGAGGTAAATAAAAGTGACCCATCCCTGCTACTGTTTGACAACTGCTTAACAGCAGTCACTGATCTGGTGTGCTGGTACCAGTGTTGCACAATGTATTGCTGAAATAATGTGTGTGTGTGTGTGTGTGTGTGTGTGTGTGTGTGTGTGTGTGTGTGTGTGTGTGTGTGTGTGTGTGTGTGTGTGTGTGTGTGTGTGTGTGTGTGTGTGTGTGTGTGTGTGTGTGTGTGTGTGTGTGTGTGTGTGTGTGTGTGTGTGTGTGTTTGTGAAAATGTTAGTAAGTTTTATCTGTGCACACACTCAATAATGCCAGGAAACATACATTATTCTTCTGAGTGTCAGTAAAAACTGTAGCTAACAAGAAATTATATTTCAAAAGTAAGTCATAAAATGTATCCCAGGGAAACAGAAATTTTAAACCGGGGATCACTGCAGTGGCTCTGCTGGACAGAGACACAGGGAACTAATGGCTCTGCTGGACCGAGGCACAGGGAATTAATCTAAGGGGGCGGCAAAAGCCAAAACATTCTGGTTAGGCTTATAGATGCACTCGGCAGATAGCCTAGTACTTACCTATGAACATTCAGACACTTAGATATTCTAAGACTCTGGGGGATCCCTACTCCCCAGACTGTATAAATGGAGACAGAGGGCTCTCTTAATCATCCTTGACTGTGTGGGGAGCCCACAAACACTGTTTGAGGAAAAATTAGGTGAAAAAAAAAATATTTTTTTCTGATTATGCTCTTTAACCTGAGTAGGGCTGTAATATGACCCTGTTAGGATAACGTTGATAATGTCCTCTGCTCTCGACTGCACCCATTCTAAAACCAGCCCTGTTCAGATGTGTGTGTACAGAAAGCTGCTGTAGGTTATATGGGGGGGGGGGATTGAGGTGTTATTCCTCACAGTCAAAACTCAGAGGTGTGCACATGAGGTCATTAAAACTTGTGTTTGGGTTTGGGCTGAGGACAGTGTGGTAATTGTTTCTTTTACTATTCTCACATACCTCAGAGGTATTCAAAGAAGATTACTACAGCTTGTCTAGGAAGAACAAAGTAGAATACATTACTATAATCATTTTTTCACTCTCACAATCACACTTGGAACATATACAGGTGGCTGGCTTTGACAATTTGGGTTGAGGAGTGAGGAGACCTACTAAGTATATGTATATCAGCAGTTTCTTGAAATACATGACTGTGGCAATTTGAACCTCTGCCTTCATCACAGTCTAACACCAGAGGAATGCATAAGCAGTCTTTTGGGAGGGATTGGGAGGCAGGTAGTTCCCAGATAGGACTTGTGTATGCAGACAACAAAGGGTTGTTAGTTTACTGTGAGCTACTGTTTTGTCATCTTTGCCTTGGTAAAACTTATGTCTTCCTTGAAAGAAAAAAAAAACCCATAAAACTGAAATTCTTTTCTTATTTCCTAAATGGTTATTATGGTACTGTCTTTGCTCAGGAAATTTATGTTGAAAGGTTGCAATGAAAACTAAAGTTGAACAGCAACACAATTTCTTTATTTAATCATAATTTCAAGCCATTACTGGATGAAAAGGTGTGTAAAAAGAAAAAAAAACTTTAAAATGCACTTCAGGGCATGTAGAAAGTTATATATTCTTGAAAATGTTGAAAAGTAAGGCAAAATGTGAGAAAAGTAAGAGAAAAGGTAATGTGCATGGTATGGGGAGCTCAAGATAGGGAGGGAGAATGGGGAAGACTGGAGGCTATTGTGTATGGGGGAGGTCCGAAACAGTAGGCCTAGGGCACCAAGTCCAGACCTGTACATAGAGTTGCTGCAATATATCATTGCTAGAACTAAATACCAGTAACTGTAAATGTCCCTTTTTGTGAGCGGGGCCAACGCAGTGTAATACTCATGTCTTGTAATGTAAGAATATTGTAGCTAAATGTCAGTCAGTGCATACTACTCCTAAAAGTTTCCAGCATGAACTAAAAGTATGCTTAAGAAGGGTGGCAGTGACAGGGTGATACATAGACTGGAAGTGCCTAGCGGGCCCCCAGCTTAACATCTGCTGGGGGCCCCCAAAATGCTAAGACCGGCTCTGGATATATACCAAGAGATTTGTAAAGAAGGTCCTCATTACTGTCTAATTTGCATGTCTCTGAATCACTGGTAACTATCTTATGTGAAGATCAGCACATTCCTGCAGTAAATAACAATGACTGCTGCATCATATTAGCACATGTGCATTTCCTCAGTCACTCCCATACACAAACCCACAGAAAACACAAATGCACACACAGCACATATCCCTGTTATCAGAACATCAATGATGCCTTCCTTTTCCCTACCCTGGTAATTCATGAATAATTACAGTCAGGCCTTAATGCCACACATTTGAGTTTCACATTTCAAATCTTTAGTGAATGCACACTAGTGCAAACGTCATCCTAGTTTCTTTCTTCATTTGTAGGCAGAATACGTAAAATCCCTCCATGATTTTGTCCCACCTTTAATTTTGTCTTTCATCCTGACATCTTAAATTACGAGGTAAAGAAGTATGCTTAACATCCCATGACCCTCATAAGTCATGAACTGTTGTTGGCATTGTATAATGAACAAGATCTTCAACATATGTTAAACAAAAACCTACAGTGACTTAGCTAGTGCAGTAAGTGAATCCTGGGATTTTGTGTGCCAAGTGTGCAGGGATCAAATTCCCTTCACTTGTACTTGATATATATATATATATATATATATATATATATATATTTTTTTTTTTTTTTTTTTTTGCATTCCTGGTGTCTAGTGGTAGTACAGAAGACTAATATCCTCAGTGGGCAGGTACAGGATAGGATTAAATTTTACTGCCTCTTGTGGCACTGTACTTATCCCTGGTGCAAATTGGTTCCCCACAGCGCTTTTTTTAATATGTGCCTTTAAAGTATGTCATATAGAGTATCCCTGGTAACCCTGATGTTTATTGTGCCCCCAACTCACATTTTCCAAATTATCTCTGGTGTCTAGTGGATCACCCATCCCCATGTTGTTAGGTACTGTTAAAGCATGAGATTGGAAAGAGTTCTACCTGTTGCCTACTGCCACCCCCAACCCATGTTTTGTTTTAGTGCTATTCAGACACATTGTGCAGAGTAATCCCTGGCGTCTATTGACTCCCCAGTCTTGTCTGCCATTAAGGCTCATAGATATAGACTTATACCTGATGGCTGGTGATTTCCCCTGACCCAATGTTCCAAGCTCTGTTCATTAGTCTAGGGGTGAGGAACTATGACAACCATCTTCAACCCACACACACACACACACACACACACACACACACACACACACACACACACACACACACACACACGCCTACCTAGCTTACCCTCTCACTGACTCCCTACCACTACCTCCCAGGCAGAAACATACAGACGCATGCATTCACACATGCACCCCTTCACATACACTCATGCATACAGCCCCTCACATACAATCATACACACACCCTCTAACACTAACTTATCAATAAACTCTCTAGAACTTACCTTTACTGCAGTGGATGAACACAGTCTTTGGGCCATGTTCATTACTGCAAGCAGCCAGGAGTGAACTTGCTATTTTATACAGCTGAGTGATTCTCTGAATGAGAGAGACTGTTCTTAAAGGTTACATATTAGATGCATGCATATGTGGTGTGTGTGTGTGTGTGTGTGTGTGTGTGTGTGTGTGTGTGTGTGTGTGTGTGTGTGTGTGTGTGTGTGTGTGTGTGTGTGTGTGTGTGTGTGTTTGTCCTGGTCTCTGTGTGAAGGTGTATGCATGTCAGAAGATCAGATCATAGATCACTATGTATTATGTTATTTGTTATATACTCCTTTTTTCACATAATTTCTTGTTAAAAAGATTTTTACTTTTGACTATTGTTAAACTTTATTTCAATTGAGTTCTGTGGAGCTTTTCTCTCCAGGCCTCTGCTGAAAATGGGCCTTTGCCCCAGTCGGACATTCCCTGTAAACAAGTATAAAATAAATAAATAAATAAATAAATAGGAAATTCAAGGGAACTGAATCTGAGAACAATCTACACCTTGCTAGGATTCACCTTTAGACAACACCTCCCCTGTTGCGAAGGGCAAGGCCATTCAAGCCCAGAGTGAACTTATGCATACCCATGCAATCATCCGCATCCCACCTTAGGTAAGTCAGTATACCACACTGCTTAATTTGCAGAAGAAGTCTATTCCAGAGATGGGGAAGGTACAGCATGATGAACTGATCTTTACTTCATGTCTAATTTATCTGCTGGTGAGTATTTAGGTCCTGGTTCTGGTATTAATAGCAATATTTGTTTTGTGAAGGATACAAGAGATTCAGAACCACTGTTTCTGTGATATCATGGAAGGCAAGACATAAATCTTCCCTCAGGAATCAATAAGATACTGAATAAAGGAGTGCATATTAAATGTATATATATACACACATACATATATGTTTACTATCACAATCCTGACGGCATCAATCTTAAACATTACAATATCAAGACCATACGTAATTTTGAAGATGAAAACACTGAAGAAAATGTCCAAAAATCTTGAATACTGACTCTTCCTACCATTGTAAACCTAGGAGCAAGGGATAACATTAGTTCTGCAGTTGGGGCAAGTACAAAAGTTCAGCATTGTGGTCTTCAGTATATAGATTTTCTGGATTATGTTCCCTGGATTATGGGCTTCATGATCGTGATAGAAAACCATTTATATATATATAAATTTGTTTACCGGGAAAGTCCGACTTGGATGATAATTTTAAATTTTACCTGCATATACAAAATTTCATAAGAAAACTCATCAAAAACAAGGAATGCATTATACAGCCAAAAACTTTCACAACAATAGAACAAAAACTACACTTGTCACTACTTATCTCCTCCCCACTCTTCTTTATGGCACTCCCATCCTTACTAACCTTCAGGCATCACAAAAGTCATGTCTTTGCAATGTAGGAGGAAACCGGAGTAACCACAGAAAACCCACATGAATGCAGGGAGGGCATGCAGACTCCAAACAGAAGGCACTCCAGCTGAGAATTGAACCAAAGAACCTCTTGCTGTGAGGTGACAATGCTAACGCTGCACCACTGTGCCGTCCAATAGTATATCTATATACATATATATCTATATACATATATATCTATATCTATATATCTATATCTGTCTATCTATATATATATATATATATATATATATATATATATATATATATACATATACATATACATATATATATATATATATATATATAGATATAGATATATATATATATATATATATATATATATATATATATATATATATATATATATACACACACATACAGGTATACTGTATTTTGGAAGCTCGAAGTTTCAAAACTTCGTAGTTTTGAAACTTTGAACGTTTTCAGCGGAGATTGACTACAGCACGGAATGGGATTTACCATTCTCTTCATTGTAGTGAGATCTCTGAGTTGGTATAGTTAATTATAAAAAGGTGTGGGGGTGCAGGGTGCTTGCCTCCCTGCATAAAAGTAAAAAAAAATGTTTTTATTAAAGTTTTGAACTTTCAAAACTTCATTGTTATGGTAACGATCATATGAAGTTCGAAGGTTTGAAAGTTCGAGCTTCCAAACTAGATTCATATGCATATATACATGCAAAAAGGGAGAAACAGGCCCTGCTTTTCAATTTTTCATTAGCAATCATGAAAATAGTCATTTTTTTGTCTCCTGATTTATTTTGCTTTATGTGGCTTTGCATGGAACAGCATATCACTTATTGTGCTGATGCTTTTTACTACTTGCAACCGTAGTCCACATATCATGTTTTAATATTACAATTTTACTTTGTTGTTTATAAAACTCAGTACCAAACCAAAAGCAAGGCATTACATCATCACTGCTCACTATGTTTAGTTGTACATGAAATAAGAGGAATATGTTCCTTAAATTTTTATATAACATTGGTTATAGAGAATGAGAGAACCACAATTACAGAACTCAAATTTAATAGTTTTAATTTAATTGAAATATAATTGTTTTGCCTGGAAGAACCAGAACCAAAAGTAAATGAGTCACAAACTGCATGACTGTCCTAATATATCAAATGCAGTTTGTTATCATAGTGCATATGTGTCAGAGGCTTCTCTAGTTAACTTTTCTACAAAGCTAGACCATATTACAGTACTTAGCATCCTGAGTTCTCTTCACATATGGGAATGTGTTACACAGCAGGAAACCGTTACAGTCAATGGAATGCAATACTTATTTATATATGTATATTCATCTTCCTCCTGTTCATATGTTACATGGTTATAACACTGTGACAGTAAAGTGCCCCTCTCAAAATCCCCTGACTCCCTGCACATCCCCACATGGAAATTATAAAGGAGAACTGTACAGTAACATTATTATGGACAGATACAGAGCAGCACCTTTGCCAAAAACAGATCTTCTCCTATTACTCTGAAGAAAAAAAATAATTAAACTGGGTCATAAAGTTGCAACGAAACAATGTACTACATAAAATATTTGCAATACATTGAATACAATATGTGTGAACCAAAATCAGCTGAACAATGATCCAGTTTTACAACACCTGATTGTAGCCTCCTTGAAATGTGATACCATCACGTGTTAAGCACCTTTCAAAGCAGATACAATGTTAATAATGCATGCAGAAGGATTGATGGTGACTTTATCTTTTGCATGCCAACAGAAACCCTGTGGAGCTGTATACTTTTTGGTGGTGGAAAATCTAGTTCTGCTACTTTTTATTAGCATTCTTATGATACATAAATCCAAAGTGGACCCCACTTGCAGATCTATAGTGCCACCCAAGTGCTCCAATACAGAACTCTTAGCAGTTGTAACAGATAGACTACTCATTAATGTTGTTGTGTCTTTCGACTTTTCCCGGTTAGCGGTTGCCACAGTGGAACTCTGGTCCGCTAATGATTGGCAGTAGATTTTTACGTGCCGAGTTGCCGACCCTGATGCACAACCTTCAACAAAGGTACAGACTACTCATTAATGAAGGAAGAAAAAAGTAAGTCATATTATCAGACACGTGGCTCTTTATGGAGCAAGTATAATATTTGTACTACACAAAATGATTGTTGGCTCGCTACATTAGACATCAAAGATTTATGCAAGATCATCTAACTGGGAGAAGATGAGCTATTAGATATTTTCTCATATGTATCGATTTTAAAAGAATTATTAAAACCAATGTAATTTGTAAATTATCAGATAAAGTGTTACATAATTAGAAGTTATGTACTTACCATAACGTTCCATCTGAGTAGGTGTATTCATTTGTCTGCAACCTGTGGGTTATGGATCCGATATCGGATCCAAACCGGCATGGTTTTCCAGCTATGGATCTGAGCTCTCAGCTCCTCCCCTCACCCATAATGCCCTGCTCTCCCTACATGACCTCAGATCAAGTTTGCCATAAATCAGCATACCCTATAGAGGGTAACACACACTATGCAGGAAACTGACCAGGCCAGGGGGATAGGTGGGCGGGATGGTTGCAGACAAATGAATACACCTACTCAGATGGAACGTTATGGTAAGTACATAACTTCTAAATCTGAAGTAGGAGATTCATTTGTCTGCAACCTGTGGGACAGAGTCCCCAGCTACCTGAATCTTGGGCGGCCGTCATGGAAGGATATTCTGGAGCACCGCGGAGCCACAGGATGCTCTACCTCTAGATGTAATATCCAACTTGTAGTGGGAGATAAAGGTATGGGATGAAGCCCAAGTGGCTGCTGAACAAATATCATCCAGGGGAATCCTAGCTTTAAAGGCTGCTGAGGCAGAAACTGACCGTGTTGAATGGGCATGTACTCCCTCAGGTGCAGGCGTCCCAGAAGCTTGATAAGCCAATAAGATGCATTGTGAAATCCAGCGTGATAAGGACACTTTGGAAATTGGTTTACCCAAATTAAATTTAGCAAAGGAAACAAACAACTGGTCAGATTGCCTATGACCAGCTGTCCTGTTTAGGTAAAAACGAAGCTGCCTGTGAACATCTAAGGAATGTAGCTTGTATTCACCCTTGTTTTGATATTTAGGGAAGAAAACAGGGAGGTTAATGGATTGATTAATATTTGCTTCAGAAGCTACCTTAGGAAGAAAGGACGGGTTGGTCCTAAGGAACACACGGTCCGGATGAAAGACCAAGTACGGAGGCTTGATGGACAAGGCTTGAAGTTCCGAAACTCTCTTGGCCGAAGTAATGGCCACTAAAAAGGCTGTCTTGAGAGATAACAATTTCAGATCTACCGTGGCTGCAGGTTCAAAGGGGGGAGCGGTCAAGGCCTGAAGAACCAAAGAAAGGTCCCATGGAGGAACCGCTTGCTTTACAGGGGGCCTAAGAAGAAAAGTACCTTTCAGGAAGATTTTACACAATTTGGCAGACATCAGTGGACTGGAGTCATGACCAATATGATAGTCTTGAAATTGCCGCAAGTTGTACTTTGACCGTGGAACTGCTGGCACCATCATTAAAAAGAGTGGTTAGGAAGTCAAGCACCAGAGGAAGGGGAATTGTGAAGGGGTATAGACCTTGCCGCTCCGCCCAAATGGAGAACCGTTTCCACTTGCTGCGGTAAACTTTCCTGGTAGATGGTTTATGAGCCGCTACCAGGATGGCCTTAACGGGAGATGAAATACCGGGAGTCCTGATCAGGAGTGGAACGGAGCAGCCAAGCAGTTAGCTTCAGGTTGTCCAGATTCGGGGTTGGTAGATGGGACGGGTGAGATATCAGATCCGGAATGGGATCTAGAATCCAAGGTGGATTCACTGAGTGAGACCTTAGGAAAAGGAACCAGATCTGTCGAGGCCAGAATGGGGCAATGAGAATCATTCTGCACCCCAACCGGGAGGCTTTCTGAAGAACTTGGAGCATTAGAGGCAAGGGAGGGTAAGCGTAAAGAAGACCGGGGGGCCAAGCATGCACCAGAGCATCTCTTGGGGTATCTCTGGTTGGAGGTATTAGAGCGAAAAAACTGTCACACTTGGTGTTTGAGGGAGACACAAAAAGATTGCGCAACAAGGAGTTCCCCACCGTGCGAAGATGCATTTCGCTACTTGAACATTGAGAGACCACTTGTAAGGGGAGAGAATGGTGCGACTGAGCTTGTCCACAAGGATGTTGGACCGACCCAGAATATGCGCTGCGATGAGAAAGCGGTTGGTGGAGATTGCCCATTCCCACACTCCCATGGCTTCTCGACAAAGAGGGTAAGACCTGGTTCCCCCCTGTTTGTTGATATACCAGACGACAGACATGTTGTCCGACTGAATCGCAATAGTTCCCAAGGGAAGAAAGGCCTGAAGTGCTCGCAACGCTAAGAGCACTGCTCTCATCTCTAGAACATTGATATGCAGTAAGGTCTCTGAATCGTTCCACGTGCCTTGGACCGTCCGGCCTGCAAAATGCCCCCCCCCACCCGAGGCAGGAAGTGTCCGTGGTCACCGTGGCGAGAGGGGGAGAAGCACAAAAGTTGTGGCCTCTGTGGAGATCTTGGGAGTGGAGCCACCACAAGAGGGACCGCTTGCAAGCCTTGCTGATCACTATGGGATGATGCATAGGGAGAGCAAGATAAGACCACTGAACTAGAAGTGTCCATTGAAGGACCTGCATATTGAGCCTGGCGAGAGGTAGAAGAGCTATCGCTGCTGCCATGGACCCTAGAGCCCTCAGGACCAATTCCGCCGGAACTGAACTGGAGTGGAGGATGGCCCGCACCTGGAGCTGTAGATTCTGAACTCTGTCCGCCGTGAGGAAGGCTCTCAACTGTCTCGTATCTAACCTGGCCCCTATAAAATCTATGAGCTGCGTAGGGGCTAGGTTGGATTTTTCTGCATTTATCGTGATGCCCAGGCGGGGAGCTAGATGGAGAAAGGAGTCTCGCGCCAATAACAGTAGATGCCTTGTTGGGGCGGTAAGGAGCCAGTCGTCCAGGTAAGGGAAGACCTGTACCCCCTGAAGCCTCAAGTGGGCCGCTACCACTGCTAATACTTTGGTGAACACCCTGGGGGCTGTGGTGAGACAAAAGGGAAGGACCCTGAATTGGTAGTGACTGGCTCCCAGCCGGAAGCGAAGAAACCTCCTGGAGCGTCTGTCCATTAGAATGTGGTAGTATGCATCCTTGAGGTCTATAGATCACATCCAATGATTTTCTCCCAGAAGGGGGAGAATGGACTGCAAGGTAACCATTCGGAACTTCTCCTTGGGAACTGCCAGGTTTAAGAGTGACAGGTCTAAAATTGGTCTTAGGTCCCCCATCTTTTTTGGCACTAAAAAGAACCTGGAGTAGAACCCTGATCCGATCTGGTCTGGGGGGATGGGCTGGATGGCTCTTTTCTTCAGCAGATGGCCAATTTCTGCCAAAGCGGCCTGCCACTGACTGGGTGGAACGTCGGGGAGGAACTTTAATTTTGGGGTGTGATGAAACGGAATGCGGTAACCTCTGGATATGATGCGGAGGACCCAGCGGTCTGACGTTATGGACTCCCATGCTGCTAGGTGCTCCGAGAAATGCCCCCCGACTGCCTCCAGATTGGAGCAGCCGGGCAACCCTTCAGGGCTGCTGCGCGGGCCATTCAGAGAAAGGTTCTCTGGACCCGAAGTTCCTGGGAGCCCCTCTGCCCCTAGGGCGGCATCCTCCCTGTCCTCCTCTGCCACGGAAGGACTGGTTGTCTGGAGCGGGTTGGGACTGCTGCGACTTCCGGAACCACATCTTCTTTTGGCCCTTTTGGTTCCTAGAATAGGACCTCTGGGGCACCGAGAAGCGGATTCCGACGGCAGACAGCGTCTTCCCGTCCTTCTCACTCTGGGTTAAAGTATCGCGAACCGTTTTGCCAAAAAGGGCAGAACCATCGAAGGGAGCATTCGCGAATGACGCCTTGAAGGGCTCCGTGAAATCACAATGGCGGAGCCAGGCCTGTCGTCTAGTAACTAGGCCTGCCCCTGCGGCTCTAGCGGCTCCCTCCATAGCATGGGACAGTAACCGCATAGAGGTATTAGTCACAGACCTGAGAGTGGCCATACGGGTGGAGTGCAACAGTTTGTCCTCCTCCGACATGGACTCTGGGGGGGATGCAGCGTATTCCTTGATAAGATCGCGCTGCATCCTAATCACATGTGCCAAGTAGTTCAGCGCCCTCACTGAAAAGGTCGTTGAACTAAACATTCGCTTCCCCAAGCGGTCCATCATCCGAGACTCCTTGCTCGGGGGATGGACTGAGGGACTCTCCTGAGCAAGTTCCCTCTTGGTGGCTGCCGCCGTCAATATGGCATCTACTGGAGGCCCCTTGCTCCAGTGGGCATGGTCAGCCGGGGGACTAAGGATGCGGTCTGGCCTTTTTGGGATTGGCTCCACGGTGTCCGGTTCCTTCCACGCCCTGGTGGTAATCAGGTCCACCAGGGGGTCGGCAGGAGGGGACACCCAAGAGGTAGATGGGCCCGCTTCAAATGCCTCCAAGAACACGGACTCATCCGAGGAAGACTTGGGGGCAGACCACCCCCCCCTTATGCAAAGCATTTCCATGATGTCTCCAAAGGAGACATCCTCGGGGGGGTGATCTTGGGGAGCCTTCCCCTTCCTCCAAATCCGTGTCTTCTGTGAGAGACTCGGGGGAGTCTATGTGCCTCCTTTTGCACGTATGCTTGCGAGGGACATCCTCAGGGGGGCTGTCCAAGGACCCCTCGCAAGCGGTGTCATGTTCCAGAGGAACAACTTGGGGCAAAGGAGCGGGCTGTCCCAGTGGCCGGATGGTGGACGCATGGCCCAGTGCAGATGGAGCGCGGGACGGAGCCGAAGCAAGTGCTGGGGGTCCGGAAACCCTCAACAGGGCCCTCTCCACTACATCAAAAGCCGAGGGGGAGCCAACTTCGACCAAAGGATCCGATAATCGGCTCCCCCTCGGATCCGAAGAGTGGATCGGAGCCGGCACCGAAGCACTCGGATCCGAGGGGGCAATGCGCTCCGACACCTACGGCACCGAAGGAGCACTGATCCCCCCGGATCCAAAGCTCGGATCCAGGCTCCGAGAGGTCGGATCCGAAGCACTCGAGGGCAGGGTCAGATCCAAAGTACCCAGTACTATCGGCGCCGACCCACCCCCGGCTCCGAAGCTGCTCGGCTCCAATCTCTCCGAACCCGGGTAGTGGGTCGGAGAAGGAGCTATAGGTTTAAAGAAAGGGGTCGAGCTCCCCGCCAGAGGGGGGGGAGGCAGGAGCACTCCCATCTGCATCTGGGCCTGGATGAACCTTCTCATCATCCGGTCCAGATCAGCGTCAGATAAACTGTAAGTAGATCTCGACGAGGCTACCAAGGTAGGCCTTGAGTGCCTCCTCGATAGCCTTGACGGAGATTCGGTCTCCTCCTCCTCAGGTCCCGGTGAGAAGCACACTGGAGACCGGAGCCGAGGAGGGGGAGAACCAGCAGACAAGGAGGCCGGAGGAGAAGCCCGCTTGGCAGGCGGGGCCGAAACAGAGGTCTTGGCCCGCCGCTTATGGTGCTTCTCCCTCCGGTCCTTTTTTCTTGCTTCCCTCTCCTCCAAACCACTAGAGGGAGGTTGAGTCCCCGGTGGAGGAGGGGGAGCAGGAGAGGAGGGAACCGTAGAAACGGTACCCCCTGAAGGAGCGGTAGCCGAAGCCGAGTCCGGGGGCAAAAGACCTGCTAGGACCAGCTTCGACCTCCGCTCCTTCAATGCCCTGGGGTTGAACCCTGCACAAATGGAACATCCAGAAGTGAGGTGTTCAACCCCAAGGCATCGAACGCACCGAGTGTGGCCATCAGCAGGAGAAAGCTTATGGCCACACTCGGAGCACTTAGAGAAAAAAGCCTTAGGGGGGGTCAGACATCCTAAGGACACTACTACTACCTTTTTTTTTTTTTTTTTTTTTTGAAAAATAAAACAATAATAAGGGCTAACTAGCCAAACAAACACAGGCCCAAACACACACTACGCACCAACGAGGGGAGGAATAACTAAAGTTATAAAAGTTATTAAAACTTAAAAACTTTAAGCTATAAGGAAGGGGAACCTACAACTTTCACACAAACTAACTAAAAAAAATATTAAATTTAAGACTTTAAATTCAAAAAACAACCACTTAGCTGAAGAGCTCTGAATTCCAATCTGGTCACCAGCGCGGCAAACTAGATCTGGGGTCATGTAGGGAGAGCAGGGCATTATGGGTGAGGGGAGGAGCTGAGAGCTCAGATCCATAGCTGGAAAACCATGCCGGTTCGGATCCGATATCGGATCCATAAACCACAGGTTGCAGACAAATGAATCTCCGACTTCAGATCAATTACTTCAGGTGCAACAACAAAGTTTATCATCAGACTTATGTTTCAGCAATGGAGGCACATAGCTTAAAACTATTGGCATATTAGAGATATAGTGATGATATATTTTTCATATAGCATTGAGAAGAAAAGGAACTACATAATTTTATTATATATTTAAATAACACTACTCCATACTTAGGTCTTTCTAGAGAGTGGTCCAAAGTCAATATAAATTTTTGGGATGTCACTAAGTCTAGACCATAGGAAAAAATGAAATAAATTATAGGAAACAAAGGAACATTTTCAAGTACTTTTTGTACTGATAAAGCTATCACCCTGTTAAGTGGGATATAGTAAAAAATCAGGCTATATGCAACTCATGACTCACAGCAAGTAAAACTATGAAAGTAAATGTCTACTGATAGACAGTATGTTGCAAAAATGATAAGCAAAATATCTGAGCATGAAAAAAGAAAGGGGCACAAATTATGCACCTGTTCTGAGTGGGGGTTACATCAAAGAAACACCTATGTGGTGAGACATTCATTATTCCAACAACTCATTCTACCTGGGCAACACTGTGGGGAGTAACATGATCAAGCGATTATTATTAATAACTGGAAGATTTTGTCAGGTAATCCTGAGCTACTAAAACACTGGAAAAAGATCCAACTTTGTTTACAGAAGGAGTATCAATTTAAAGACCATTTTTGAAATGGACAAAGAAAAGAAGAAGTAACAAATGATAATTGTCCCAACGTCAATACAAAGCTCAGAACATCACCTTGTTGTTTCTGTAAATATTATAAAATATACTAAATAATCCTTACCTGGTCATCAAAAACTATGGTAAGATCCTTGGGGAAGGTCATTTTAACTTTAATAATGCAGTGATAGTTTATGTTGCACTTTTGGGACTTTAGTGATTAATTTTATGTTGGAAAGACTGTTCAAAAACTGGCTGAATGTGTACACACACACAAATGCTGAAAAAACAAAAGCAAGAAAAACACTTTTCAGGAATTCATCTCAATGTGATAACTTAGAAAAAAGTATTTTTTTGTAGCTGACTGTATGAAATAAACCAAGGTTAAATAAAGCATTAAATATGCTTGAGATCAAAGAATTAAGCTGGAAGTTAAGACTAAGATCAAACTTTGTTCCTGGGTTGAATGATGACATAACTAACAAATGTGTATTAAAATGAAATCAGACTAGATTGTGATTAAGTGACATACAGTCACTGGCTCTTTTTCAACATGTGATGTCTTCTTTTTGTTTATAATTGATGTTGCTTTTTCTGAAGAAATATATGATCAAAAGGATGAAAGTACTAAAGTCGTTGGTGATCTTGTCGTTCCTGTTGTTTGAAGTTATGTCCAATGACATTTCTTTTACACTCCCAAACCTGACAAGTGTTTTCTTTAGACTGACTATGAACTAGATGACAGATATTAACCACAACCCCCCTCTGGATAGCTTCCTGTATAATGCATACATACCTACATATATACATAAAAATATTTCAAGCGCAGGCATTAATGCCCTTCTAGCCTGCCAGTATACCAAACACTTGTTCCCATAATAAGTGTGCAGGTTGTTCTTAAAAATATCTAAACAGTACTTGTTCTAATGTAATTTGGTAGCCTGTCCCATGCATCAGCTACTCTGTCAGAGAACCAATTAGTACACTTCTCATTCCTATAGAATCTTCTACATAGGTTGTCTGATTCTGTAGTACTTTTTTGATAACTCCAAACATTCCCAGAGGTGGTTGTCTCTAAATGAACTTTATACCCGAATAAGATCTCCTCTTAGACATCTATAAGAGACACTGTACAAGTTCAGATATTTTAGTCTTTCATAATAACAAATTTTCACATCCATGGATGCCCTTGGTATATTTCTGTTGTACTCTTTCCAGTTTACTTGTGCTTGTTTTCTTATAAGGTTTCCATATTATTTTTCCATCCTCAAGTTTGAGTCTGATGTAACTAACAAACAATGACTACATAGACTTTATAAATCTTTTTATACAACCTATAGTTCTATAATTACCATTAACCAGTTGGTTGACATGATTAGAAAAAACTCAAAGCTGGATCTACCCATATACCCAGGTCCTAAAATGAATCTACAGTTTCCATCACTGAATGCTATATTAAGTATTCACCTTTCAATTTATGTCTCCCAAATCTCATATGTTTAGTTTTTGACATATTTATCACATATTATTGTCCTCTGTCTAAATTGTCAATTTAGTTAAGTTCTTTTGCAGACATGCCTTATCTATAACACATGTAATCAGTTTACCCAATTTCAGGTCATCTTCATATAGACTATAGAACACCTCAGATAAAAAAGTTAGGTCTGAAAGATACAATCTAAACAAGTAAGGTGTAGGACAGAGACCAGCAGGACACCCTGACTGTAACCAAGAAATTCACCTGTCCAACTGCTGTATGATACTTGCCATGTCCTATCTGTAAGCCATGTAGCTATTCATCTTATCAAGAGTACATGGATACTTAGTTGTTCTAATTTATTGATCAGTGTTTTGTGTATGACCTTGACAAATGCTGAAGTTAAATCTTTATAAATTACATCACAGCACATTTTTTTTTCATTCATAGCTGTTATTATATTGATATAGAACATCATGTTACAGGTGATAATAGATCCATTTTCAAAATATGCATGGTGATATATGGTTTCAAGTCCCACCATATCCAATTCTGACAATAATGTATCCAGTATACCTTCTCCATTGTTTTTCTACAACATGAATGTAGACTTAAGGGCCTATATGACTCTGGGTTTGTCCTACTCCCCTTTCCCTTAAAGATAGGTTTAATAAGCACCTGTCTCCAGTCTTGAGGAATCTCCCCATATTTGTATGACCTAGTAAATAATAGGTATAATGGTACTGTACATTCTTGCTGAAGTGTTTTCAGGGCATTATTACTAATTTCGTCTCCTCCCTGCACTTTGTTCAGAGCCAGTTTGAGCAGTTCTTTGTCAATATAATCTAATCTGATTCCAGTTTCTGTGGTTACCTGGATGTCACTACGACTACTTATCACCCCCTTTGTGGAGCCTTTCTTTTTTTTTTTTTGTTTCCTTCTAAAAACTCTGAATCCTCAGATTGCTGAATACTTGCATCCAGAATTCCAAAGTCGTCAGGGGCATTGTCCTGTTTCACAGGATTTGAATGGTCTTTACAGACAAAAGGCACATCATTTGCTAAAAGTCTTCTATTTGCTCTTTGCCTAACATTATTTATCTCCCCAGTCCAGTCATTAATATATGTAACAACAGTTATCCAAGCCATGCCAAATGCACAAGTGCAGTCATCATCAGTAAATCGAGATTTACTTCAAATAATGGTAAGCAAATCATCCAACTTTTTACATGAGGAACACAGGTCACCAGTGATATCAGGTGTTACCTTTAAATATGCACAGCATTTAGTACACTGTACAAGATATTTGTGCTTTAGCAAATCATTAATGGCATACTCATTTAAGGAATCCATATTCATCTTTAAACAAATTAAAAATTATAAACGAAAAGAATAATCAAAATCAGTAACCACAGAAATCTAAAAGAACTTAAATCAAATCCTATGAGAAAAATCACACGGACAATATACAACTAAGTAATAAAGTAAGTACAGTAAAGTTGTTGTTCTGACCTTACAAGTTCTAAAACTCAGACAAAATCTGTAATTCCTTTACATCACTATTGCTTGCAGTTGCACTTCTTTTTAACAGTAAAGATAAATAAATCACAGACCAAGATAGGATTGTTTAGATTAGCTCTAGATTGTCCTCTCTGTAGTCTGTGTGAATTTATAGCTGACTAAGCCCTTCAGGATGACTAGAGCTTGCCAGTGTAAAACTGATCCATTTCTAACAACCAACAGGGAAAATTAAAGGTAAAACAACAAAATACAAATCAAAGTACATCTTCTTGTCTACAAGCTATCCCTGCCTTCCTACAAATAGTGAAAAACAGTGGTAAAAATAAGGTATAAATTCAAATAAAACTTCTCTTACTAGTCAACTCCACAGTAAATCACAAACCAAGATAACATTGTTTAGATTATTTATTTATTTATTGACCGGGAAAGTCCGAGTGGGTCAGAAACCCATTTTCAGTGGAGTTGTGGGGAGAAAAGCTGCAACCAAATATAGTCATTTAATAAATTTTTCAGATATGTATCAGGTTTGTGAACATAATACAATATTTATATCATGTAGACGTATTACAATAAACAGCAGTTTGTCAAAGTTCTATCTAACATTTTAGATTCACTAGTGGAACAGACAATCATACAGGAGAGGAATAGACAATCATGTATAAATATAATATACATTAGCTTTAGATTAACTATAGGATCATAAGACAATGGGAGAGAGCATAATAGCTAAAGATAGTAGTGTATATAAGGGTTATAGAAGGAAATGATATATAGAATTATTAGAGAAAGCAGGTATAGTTAGAAAAGGATGTATAGAAAAGATGCTCAGGAAAGCTGGAGAGGACGGAGGAAAAACAGATACTAACAGATAGGATAGAGAAGACAGCAAGTGATAAGGGATAAAGGAGGGGCAGTGGGGGATGGTGGACAAGGTAGATAGCTGAAAGATAGGTACTAGGTGTAGTGGCCTTTAGTTAAAGAGCAAGAGCAGATGTGAGTGTTGAGAAAGTGTTTTTTAGTGTAAGTTTGAAAGTCTTAAAGGAATCTATGACATGAATATTTGGAAGTAAGTCATTTTATAGTTTTGCAATGGTATAGGAGTAAAGGCTGTGACCAGCTCTTTTGTTAGGCTTGTAAACATTTAAAAGCTGTTTAGTTGTGGAACAGAGAGTTCTATATGGAGTATAGGACTGTAATATAGGTTTTAAGGTAGGACAGCTTCAGGTTTGTAAATTAATTTGTGAGCAAGAGATAGTTGTACAAAATGAAGGTAATGAGGGAATTCTAGCCATTGTGGTTCATTAAGGGCCTAACAGTGGTGTGTGCAGTAAGATGCACCAGTTGCAAATTTAACTGTTTTGCATTAGCATTTTTGAAGTTTATTCATTAGGGACTTATGTAGGTTTTTGAGAATGGGGGCTCCGTACGTGAGGGAAGGGAGCAAGAAAGTATTGGCAAGTGTTTTTTTGGGTGGAGTTGTCCATAAACTGTTCATGTCTGTAAAGGTTTCCCAGTTTGATATGTGTTTTTTATGGCATTGAGTATATGCTGTTCAAAGGTGAGTTTATCATCTATGGTGATTAGAGCTGCCACCTTTCACTGTGGTGAAAAAACAGACTTAGGCCACACCCCTTCCACATCATATAACCCCGCCCATACCCCACCCAGTTTCCCCCCATTTTGTGACAGCGCCATTATGTCATCTGAATGGAACACCCTCTTATTCCATTTGTGATACCTTTTTCTGTGGGTTTGCTATGCATTTTTTTACAAAAAGCATAGTAATCCACAGATTTAACAACCGTCAATAGTCTGTTTCTTTTTCTGAAATAGAATACTGGAATTTGTATAGTGTTTTCCAGACTACCGGACAATCAGTTTGAAAAAAAACAGACAAGGTGGTAATGCTAAATGGTGATACCTAGTAGCTTTGCCTGAGTTACAATATCTATTTCTGTTCTATTTTGTGAGTATATTTTGAAGTCATGTGAAAGACGTTTAGGTGAGAACAATAAAAGTTTGTTTTTTGGGGATTAAGTAGCAATTGTGCTTCATTTAGCCAGATTTCAATAGAGGTAAAGGCATCTTGTGTTATTTTTAGGACATGTTGAAAGTTATTTGACGAGGAGATAATGATGGAATCATCAGCATCATACCTCCCAACCATACTGAATTACTTGGTTTTTACTGAGTTTTGGGGTCCAGATAATGGGGTGCCAAGATTCCCAAGTGGCACCCCTTCATTTCCGATTTTTTTCCCAGCTTTTTTTTAAATCTTTTTGTTTCGCTTTTTGAGCTGACGTCATCATGTGAGCGATGACGTCAGCTCCGTCAGCCTGTCGGAATTGAGCTCAAGGGCTCACTTCTGGCTGGCTGCTTCACTGTCTGTTTGAATGGCGTGAGCGGGAAGGATTGCTTATCTGAGTTTAAACGAATGCTGCAGAGCTCATGAACAATGGAGTTATTAGCTTCAGGAACCGCTGCTGCAAGTGGAGCTTAGTTTAAGGTATAATTAGCTCATGAATGGAGCTTAAGGTATTTCCTTCCTGCTTAAGGTATTTCCTTTAGTTATTAGCTTCTGGAACTGCTGCAAGTATGGTATATATTTTTATCTGGCTGTAGAGCTCATGAATATGACTTGAAAACACAGAGCCTAGTTTAAGGTATTATTAGCTCGTGAAAGGTATTTCCTTTCTGCTTAATGTATTATTAGTTCATGAAAGGCATTTCCTTTCTGCTTAAGGTATTATTAGCTCATGAAAGGGGTGTGTGTGTGTGTGTGTGTGTGTGTGTGTGTGTGTGTGTGTGTGTGTGTGTGTGTGTGTGTGTGTGTGTGTGTGTGTGTGTGTGTGTGTGTGTGTGTGTGTGTGTGTGTGTGTGTGTGTGTGTGTGTGTGTGTATGTGTGTGTGTGTGAAAATGCCCTCAGGTGAATACACCTGGTGGCTTTAGGTACTCAGATTCAAAGCCTCTAACTTGGGTGCATGTAAAAAGAGCCTAAAGTCCCTAGCCACCACCACTTGTGAATTTCTTATAGGTTCATAGGTTCATAGGTAGGTACTAGGCTATCGGCCCTAGGGCCCATACAAGCCTAGCCAAAAAATGTACCCTGGCTTTTGCCACCCAAGAAAATAATTTTCCTATGCCCCTGTCGAGCAGAGCCACAGAAGTGATCCCCGGGGTGAATTTCCCATTTCCCATCCAATCATCAAGATTTTTCTTGATGAGTGATAATGAGGAGCTCTGTTTGCCATAGATAGGTAGTCTGTTCCAGAGTATGGGAAGTCTCTGGGACAGGAATCTATTCCTCCAGCATGTTCTGTTTATTGTGGTGACAAGGTTAAGGTCCCTAGAGCGTGTAGCTCAGAGGGATTGGGATTTCTTTAAGTGGAGCATGTCCAACAGCTTTGGGTTTGACATAGCTTTGTATGTTAGGCAGAGATCGCCCCTGAGTAGGCGATATGCGATGGAGTAAAGCTGTAGTTTTTTAAAACGGTCTGCATAGGGCATCTGTTTGAGGCCAGTAATACTCTTTGTGAGGTATTTCTGTGGTCTTTCCAGTTGTTATAGATGTCTTGTGAGGTACATACCAAAAGGGGCGTTGTACTCTATAATGGGTCTAATGAGTGATGAGTAGAGGGGAACAATGACCTCTTTTTTTCTGGATGAGAATCCTTTTGTGATGAGATGAGCCACATAGAAGGATTTCCTGACCACTGTGGTGATGTGATTATCAAAGGAGAGACTACTGTCCACCTGTGTCCCAAGATCTTATCACATTTTCAGCATTAAGTAGACTACCAGCTATGTGGTAGTTCATGGGTACAGAGTTTTTACCAAAGGGGATGACAATACACTTTTTGGCATTGAGCTTCAGGCCATGGCTTTGACACCAGGAATCTGTCTCAATGAGGCCCTTTTGTAGTTTGTCCACATCGTTAGGAGTTTCGATTGTGGCTCCTAGTTTGCAGTCATCTGCAAACTTTGTTAGCCAAAGACCTTCTGTGTTGGCCTGCACTTCAGAAGTAGACACCAAACAGGAGAGGACCCAGGACTGAACCCTGTGGTACTCCACTTGTCACTGGTCTGATGTCGGATTTGGAATCCACTACTTTCACAGTATGGCTTCTGTCCATGAGCCAGTTGGCAACCCATCTTATGACATAGGGATTTATACCTAGTTTAGTGAGCTTATCTATAATTCCAGAGTGGGGGATGGTGTCGAAAGCCTTGGCGAGATCTAGATAAGCTGTGTGAACCATTTTACCATCATCTATGGCTTTGGTGACTGCTTCAAAGAAGTCAATCAGGTTTAGGAGACATGATCTGCCTTTTACAAATCCAAACTGAGTAGGGTTCAGAGTTTGGAGATTACCAGTGTCTTTGTTTATGAGTTCCATGGTGATACGTTCCATGGCCTTGCAGACCAGGCTCGTCAGGCTAATGGGGTGGTAGTTCCCGGGGTCTGTCGTGGCTCCCCCTTTGTGGAGTGAGATAACTGTTGCTGTGCACCATTCAGTGGTTACAAAGCCTGAGGTGAGGCTATGATTGAACATGGTACTTAAGTAGGGTGAAAGTTCATTCTGTAGTTCGTGTAGAATGCAGCCTGGGATATTGTCAGGTCTCATGGATGCTGTGTTCTTGGCTTTGAAGAGTGTGTTTTTTACCTGTGCAGCCGTGATTATAGGAACTTTGCATTCTTCTGGTATAGAGATGGGCCCTCTAGGGGGTGAGAGGGGGGGTAAAGTTAGCACTGAACCTATCTGCTAGGATGTTGGCAATATCAGTTGGTTCTGTATATTTAGTGCCATTATGCTGTAACTCAGAGCAGATCTGAGTGTTCCCATTTAGATTCTTGACATAGCTATAGAATGCTTTGTGGTTGTCTTTAGAGTCAGTGGCAATTTTGTTTTTGTAACTAGCTTTGGAGGATTTTATGAGAGATCTCAGCTTCTTACTGAGGTTGACCAGGGAGTTCTTCCAGTCATGGGATTTTACTCTTTTTTGCAACAGTTTTTTTTTTTCTGTTGTAGAGTTTGTTTATGGCAGAGGACCACCAGATTGGCTTCCTTTTTTGGAGGATAACATCTTGGTTCTATTAGGGATAGCATGATCCATGCACTCGTTTAAGTGCTTATAAAGTGCATTTGTGTAGGATTCAGCAGTCATACCTCTATTGTCCGTCTGCATGGGTGTCATGAAGTTTGCCACTTCTGTCTTAAGAAGTGTGAAGTTGGCTTTTGAGAAGTTTTTTACGATGGTTTCCCTAATTGGGGCTGGGGGTGGGATGTGGATGTCTAGGCTGATTAGCTTGTGGTCGGATCTGACCAACGAGGAATTGACCTCTGGTGTGGAACACCGGTTTCCCATGTTGGTGATGACCAGGTCCAGGATATTGCTGCCCCTGGTGGGGGTGTGAATAAGTTGATCCAAGGCATTGGAATTTATGAATTCTAGAAAACGTTGAGCAAAAGAGTTGGTACATGAGTAGTTTTCCCAGTTAATGGTGGGGTAGTTTAAATTGCCCATTATTAGGGTGTTGGGTTGTACCCTCTTCTTCTTCTTTTCCCAGTTAGGGGTCGCCACAGCAAATCACATGTCCGCTCATGATTGGCAGTGGAGTTTTACGGTGTCGAGTTGCCAGCCCGGCACCCAACCTTCCACAGAAGGCACACACATGCACACACTCACACCTAGGCCCAGTTTAGAATGTCCAATCTGCCTACAGCATGTCTTTGGAATGTCGGAGGAAACCTGAGCACCCAAAGAAAACCCACACCACCACAGGGAGGACATGCAGACTCCACACAGAAGGCACCCCAGCAGAGGATCGAACTGGAGAACCTCTTGCTGTGCGGCGGCAACACTAAATGCTGCACCACAGTGGCTGCCCACTACCACTTGTGAATTTATGCCTCATATTTTTGTTCTGTTCCTTACTAAATCTGTGGATTGCAGGATATTTTGTGACAAATCACTGAAGGATTGAATTCACTAAATGAAAGGCATTTGAATTTCAGACTTCATATTCTTCAGAAAATAAATGGTAACACAAAACCTTTTATTCTAGCAATTTTCTAAGTTTATAAGATCAGTATTTGAAATGTGTCCCCATTTTGGGGCAGTATTCCCCCCATTATTGGCTTTGTCTAGGTTTTTTGTGCTAAGACATTGAGAACTATTGTGAGAAGTGAGAACTGAATTTACTAAATGATAGCCATTTAAGTTTCAGTCTTTCTTTCAGGAAACTGTTGATTTGGTATAGTGGTATGTTACTCTGACTGTAGTGCACAGGGTACTGAGGCCAAGGCTTGGCAGTGAAATGCATGGTAGTAACACAACATTTTATTCTAGCAACTTTCCAAAATTATCAAACAATGTTTAAAACGTGTCCCTGTTTTTTGAAGTTTTGACCCCCCCCCCAAAAAAACTGAAATTGAAAATAAATAAGTGCGAAAAGCTGTGCAAGATGCCTATGGCTTACACTACTGTTGTTATATTTTATATATACATATACATACATATATATATATATATATATATATATATATATATGTGTGTGTGTGTGTGTGTGTGTGTGTGTGTTCTGAATTGGGCAGTTTAGTCATTATTGGTTTATACATTTTGTTTCATTGCCTACTGGAAAAATGTTCAAACAAATTTAAAATGTACTCTAGCTTAAGTCTAACAAGTGTATTGTATTATACAAGGAATATAATTTAATAAAGTCAGGAAGGTGTATCAAAGAACAGATTTATGTTTCTTGTTTTGTGTGCAAGGGGCCTATGATTTGAAAACAGCCCAAAGGTAATCTTTATCCACCACTGGCCAGATGCATTTTCTTTGGATGTGGTGTAGGTTTCAATGCTGTTCCAATGAATGTGAGTTTCAAGGGCAGAACAGTTTTTCATTGTGAGACAGTATTGCTTTGTTTATCAGATATCTATTAGTAATGAATAAAGAGGACCAGTGGAGTGAATGCTCAACGGAACAACAAGCTCAAAGATAATGGTTAAAAACAAACACCGCTGAGCAAAACAATGGAGGATTGCAGTCTCATTTAAATCACAAGTAGCTCCTAAATCCAATAGCCAATGATGTAAATAATCCAAGTGCAGGCGAAGTATGTAAAAAGCAGGTTTATTAATAAAAGGAGGTGAGCGCTTTCGCATAAGCTTCTTCAGACCTATACAACTAAACTATCTATAAACATCAGTTTAAAAAGCCAAAATGGCGCCAAAATCCTGTCCATTATTTAAAGGCACATAGCTCATTAAAAATATCAAGTAAAAAGTCATATATAAAATGCCTATACATCATTATAAAACAGGACGGCATTTCAAGACAAAACCATTCATATTCATATCCATTATTAAAATAAATGAATCAAAAGTATGTGTGACAAATGGGGGGGGGGAAATAATAACACAACTATCAAAGCATTAACAGAGCATCTATGCATATAAAGGTTCAAAAGACCCTACTGGCCACAAAGTAAAAACTCTTCATAGCCTCTTAACATCTTTTGGACAATAACCTTCTTGATTTCAGCAAAGGTCATGGGGAACCCTTCCATTGAGACCTGGGGTGATGTCTGCCCTAAACTTAATAATCCAATGGATTTCCTGGTCTCTGTATAATTGTTGATGTCCCTCTCCTGTATGTCCTTGAGATCTGTTCCAAGATCCTGAACTTAAAACGATGCTCTTGACCTTTGTCATTAGTATGTTTGGATAGTGCATTATGTGTAGTACCTCTCCTTGTGTGGTATATATGCTCACGAATCCTATCCCTCAGTGTCCTATTGGTCTTGCCTACATAGTAGGCTGGACAGACTGTGCAGCAGGCTAGATAGACTACGTCTCTGGACATACAATTGCCCTCGTCCTGATGTAGTAAATGCCGAACCATATGGATATTGGAAGACAGGGTCGGTTTCTATATATGAGCAAAAATTACATTTGTCGCATGTGGTCATGTAGGGACCCAACAAAGCAGGTGGATCATTGTGGACCCTTGGGTAGCAGAGCAAACTCTTTAAATTCTTTTTGTTCCGGTAAACGAATCTAGGTCGAGTACCTGTAAGGCTCTTAATGGTCGGGTCAACTGATAAAACATGCCAATGCTTAGAGAAAATGTCTTTAAGTGTACCTACATCCCTGGTGTAGAAGATGGGAAATGCAATTCCATTGTCCCTATTAGAACCGCCCTCTTGGCTATCCAAGCCATCACTGGCCTCTCCTGCATATATCTCAACAGCACCATCTGAGAAATATGGTTTCGCTCTGTCTATCCTCAGATCTTCAATGCCCGCCATCCCTCTGGAGATGTCTAAGTGGTCATAGCCACGTTCCCTCAGTTTGCTGCTAAGATCTCCTAATTCACATGCCAGATGACTGTCTAGGGGTGTATATCTAGACATCCGCATTGATTGTCCCTTCACTATGTTCTTGTATACATAGCCAGGATGCATGCTCGAACGATGCAGCAGTGTGTTCCTATAGCAGGTCTTGCGGTAGGGACAATGGAATTGCATTTCCCATCTTCTACACCAGGGATGTAGGTACACTTAAAGACATTTTCTCTAAGCATTGGCATGTTTTATCAGTTGAACCGACCATTAAGAGCCTTACAGGTACTCGACCTAGATTCGTTTACTGGAACAAAAAGAATTTAAAGAGTTTGCTCTGCTACCCAAGGGTCCACAATGATCCACCTGCTTTGTTGGGTCCCTACATGACCACATGCGACAAATGTAATTTTTGCTCATATATAGAAACCGACCCTGTCTTCCAATATCCATATGGTTCGGGCATTTACTACATCAGGACGAGGGGCAATTGTATGTCCAGAGACGTAGTCTATCTAGCCTGCTGCACAGTCTGTCCAGCCTACTATGTAGGCAAGACCAATAGGACACTGAGGGATAGGATTCGTGAGCATATATACCACACAAGGAGAGGTACTACACATAATGCACTATCCAAACATACTAATGACAAAGGTCAAGAGCATCGTTTTAAGTTCAGGATCTTGGAACAGATCTCAAGGACATACAGGAGAGGGGACATCAACAATTATACAGAGACCAGGGAAATCCATTGGATTATTAAGTTTAGGGCAGACATCACCCCAGGTCTCAATGGAAGGGTTCCCCTGCGACCTTTGCTGAAATCAAGAAGGTTATTGTCCAAAAGATGTTAAGAGGCTATGAAGAGTTTTTTACTCTGTGGCCAGTAGGGTCTTTTTGAACCTTTATATGCATAGATGCTCTGTTAATGCTTTGATAGTTGTGTTATTATTTCCCCCCCCCCCCATTTGTCACACATACTTTTGATTCATTTATTTTAATAATGGATATGAATATGAATGGTTTTGTCTTGAAATGCCGTCCTGTTTTATAATGATGTATAGGCATTTTATATATGACTTTTTACTTGATATTTTTAATGAGCTATGTGCCTTTAAATAATGGACAGGATTTTGGCGCCATTTTGGCTTTTTAAACTGATGTTTATAGATAGTTTAGTTGTATAGGTCTGAAGAAGCTTATGCGAAAGCGCTCACCTCCTTTTATTAATAAACCTGCTTTTTACATACTTCGCCTGCACTTGGATTATTTACATCATTGGCTATTGGATTTAGGAGCTACTTGTGATTTAAATGAGACTGCAATCCTCCATTGTTTTGCCCAGATATCTATTAGTGTTTGTGCATTGTGCTATAAAATGTAAAAATAAAATCCAAATAATCATTGTAGAAGTAAAGCAGTATGCATATACACATTAGTGTTTATAGTAAATGGAGCAAAATAGCTAGGCAATGGGTGGGGCATTGGAATGGCTGCAGGAGGACTCTAGTGCCATATTTTGGTTGTCTGTTCTTCAGTTTGAATTTGAAAGTTGGTATCCCACATTTCCATTGGAGTGGGCGGGGTTACACAATTATGTATGCAAATGTTACGTTAATCAGCATACAGATTTGTACCTATTTTTCATGGGCCTTGTCCAGATTTTTGATGTTTCCAGGTTGAGAGGTATGATCAGCATACTGAATAGGCATACTTTGAAGGGAAGCAGTATGAAGGCTATTCATGAGCATATTGAAGAGTAATAGTCCAAGAATGGATCCTTGTGGGACTCCTGTTTTATTAAGTTGGTATTGTGATAGACTAGTTTTCCACTTAACAAATTGCTGTCTGTTGATTAAATAATTGGAAAAACATTTATGAGTAGATTGACAGCATCCTAGTGTAGATAATTGTTGTAATAGCTTGAGATGCAATACTGTATCAAAGGCCTTTCATAGATCTAATAAGATTAGTGACGCTACTTGGCTGGATCCATGGCTTTATTCATAGATGTGATGTGTGCTTTGTGAAACCCATGTTGAGTGGGTGTGAGGAGATTATTGTTAGTCAGATATTTCAGTAGTTGAATATGTATAAATTTTTCCAGTAATTTAGATAAAGGGGAGATGATAGGGATGGGTCGATAATTTTTTAATTCATTGGTTTTTCCTCTCTTGTGTAAGGTGATCATGATAGACTTTTTCCAGAGTTTGGGAACTTCAGACTCCGTGCTGGATCTATTTATCAGGATGATAACTGGGTATGCTATTGATTCAGCATCAAGTTTTAAGTATTCTGATGGAAGGTTATCAGTGGAGTGGGAACAAGGTTTTAGTTTAAGAAGAAATGTATGTATTCATGAAATGGTAGCAGGTTGTAAAGAGAAAGTAGATGATGCAGGGAAGTGGAAGTTCCTTGGTAAGGTGAGGTAATAGTACTTGTGTAGTTATTAACTGATTCTTGTATACTGATTTTCTTTGTGGCTGGAGTATGTGTTAGGTGTGGGATTATTTAGTAATTTAACTGTCAATGAAATGGGAATTGAACCTGTCAGCTATTACAGCTGGATCTTTATCTGGGGCTGGTAAAGTGTTTTCTGTGGACCTGGGAGTGAGAAGTGTCAAGATAGTTTTCCAAATTTTGGGGGGCTTATTGATTTAGCTGGATATTTGATGAGAGAAGTACTTTTTTGTCAGCAATGATAAGTTTCTTTGCTTTATTCCAAAGTAAATTGGTCTCATTTTTATTCTTATGCCAGTCTTTCTAGGCTCACTCTCTATTTTGTAGTATTTGCTTTGTGGCTTTGGTTAGCCAGGGTGCATGCTTTATTTTAGTCCTTTTGGTTCAGAGAGGGGCTAGGCTATTAAGGGTATGTGACACTACTAACATCAGTGAGGGGCATTCATATAGGGAAAGGATAATAAATACACTCACAGTAAAGTACAATTTCCCTTAAGAGCACAGTCTGGGGCTAGTCTCTCCCTTTTCCTCCAGGTCCCCAGTAAGACTCCCCACTGGCACAGCTATAGGGTCCAGATTTCAGCCTAGTGAGAAACCTAAAACCTCCAGCACCTTCTCTGTTCAACCAGTGCTTCATGCCCCTGCCCAAGTAACGGGCATACACTTTGAGATAAGAGTTATATACAATCACACAGATACTCCTGGGAAAGGCTGGCACAGATTCTCCAGCTGTGCCCCTTTTACCCAGACTATATGGTAGAAATCACTGCCACCACCCAGCTAATATATATCAGCTACTCAAAGGCCCTTAAAAGGGTGTCCAGTTATTACTGTACAATATTATTATCCAAATGGTAAGTGCAACCTAGCAGTCAAGACTTATTTGGAGTGACGTGGTACAGTCTCACTACATACATGCAATGCACTCTTAGAGCTTAAATTATCTCTACACAAAACAGCCACAGTTGAAAGGTTTAAAAATATTTAATAATAAATAATAAAAACACAAGACAATACTTTTTACTACACAGTAGCAGTCAAGAGTTCAGAGATTACAAAGAAATACTTAAAATAATACCATAGAAAAGTTCTGACATCACAGAAGAACACTTAGTCTAATCTTCCTAATTCCTAGCTTTTTCTTAGAGGAAACACAGTTCTAAATAACTTACATATAGAAACAGGAAGAGTGGTGAGTTGAACATTCTCAAGACAAATGCTCTGAGCTCTCTGATTCTTTCTCTTTAAATTGATAACACAGAGCTGCTTCACATATTATTCTTCACACTTCTCTGGTGTTCCCAGTCTAACAGAAACTACATTTACATTCTTTACACCTGGTCAGAAACCAGACAAATAAAGGAAATTTATACATGCACATTCTAGCCATTAACTCTGGCTTCAAAACAATAGGCAGAATTCCTTCATCCAGACATATCGGAGCCAACTTTAAAGATAAAAGACAGTCATAAAATGCTTGACTTAGCTTTCTTCCAGCAGAGTGCACTGTTGTTACATTTTTGAAGTTTAACATTTAACCAACATTTTTCCTCATTTAAGAGAACAAGCCTTTAGCTTATATTATTATTTGCAAATGACAGAATTTTCAGCAGAATTCTATCTGGCTAGGCTGGCAGCCTTCACCTATCTTCACAGGGTGTCTAAGAAAACTTTGTTAAAATGGCTTATGGCATCATCCAGTTGTAATATTTTTAATAAAGACTAGTTTATAGTTTTTAGGATGTTGCTAAATAGTTGAGGTTCAAATTTGGTTAAATTTCTCAAAGTTTTATAGGTGTGGTATTTTAGCTGATGTGGGCTGGTCCAGTAGTAGGTATATGCAGGTAAGTGGCCACTTAGGGTATTTGGGAGTGTGCTAGAACTGGAATATATATGAGGGTCTGATACTATGATCCAGTGAAGTGTTGCACCTAGGAGATTATTATTTTATATTCTGGTTGTGGAGGTGATAAGTTGTGTAAAGCTGTGAAGGTTTATGCTATTTGTTGAAGAGTCAGCAATGAAATTTTGACAACTGATATTTATATCATCCATACTAATATAGTTTCACTGGTAATATTGTTGGTAGCCCAGGAGAGAAAGTCTTCAAGTGTGGGAATGTTTTGTCTAGAGAAAATATAAAATACTGCAGTACAAATTTGTTTAGACTCATTTAGCTGTAAAGATGCCAAGAAAATGTCTGCATTACTAAAGGATGGAACAGGTTAGGAGAGGGGTGATATTATGAAGGTATTACGATAAATTAGTGCTACACCACCTGCTTTTTTATGGGCTCTTTTGTTTCTTAGAATATTATATCATGAGGGACTATTTCTGTGTCTTGAATGTGTGGTTTTAACCAAATTTTAGTAACTGCTACTATATTTGGTGAGTAGTGTGCAAGCCATGGGTGAAATTCAGTAATTTTATTGCAGATACTATATATATGTATAGTTATTAGTGGCAGATTTTTTGAGGGAGTGGCTGAGGAGAGAGAGGTGACTGTGTAGGTCCAGGGTTGGGATGAATATTTCCACATTGTGAAAGTTTGAGGGGGGCATTTTTTAAATGGTGGAGAAGAGTAGATTTAGCAGTATGATTACAGATCATGTTAGGTATTATTTTGGGTTTAGTAGGGGTAGAAAGGAATTGGATTTTGGCAAAGTGAATATGGTTGTATTCAGTAAGGCAGGTGATTATGTAAGAGAAGCTATCTCTGCATGCATTGAAAGGTAATGCTTGGGTGAATGTTTTAATAGGTACAGGAGTTATAGTACCTTTGAGGGAGGTGGCTTGTGTCAGTAAGCTTAGTAAGGTAATTAGAGATAGAGTGATTGTAATAGAATATGAGGGAGATATCATGATGTTTTGTGATTATAGAAATATATTAGGTGTAGGAAAAGAGACAGTAAAGAAAAGAAGGAGGATTGTGAGTAATTAAAGTAAACTGGCTGAGAAGGTTTATATTGTCAGGAGAATCAACTATAGGAAAGTGGGGTAGTTGCAGTGTAGTCAGTGAAATATTAAAGATGTTAATTGATTGTGACAGGAAGTAGAATGATTATTGGCTGGTGTTGATGAGGGGGAGGAGTTATGGTTAATATAACTGTAATTGATTAGGGGTGGTTGGGAATGGGGTATGGTAGGGGAGCAAAGTGAGTCTGAGCATTGCAAGGGTGAACAGTGTGGGTAGAATCTAGATTTAGTGTAGCAAAAAAGAAAAAAAAAACAATCAGTGGCAAGTTGGATTTTGGGTAAGTTACTTCTGCACTGGTTAATCCCTGGCTCGTAAAATTGCAGATATTTTATATTTCAGCAATTTCTGGAAGATGCTAATTGTTTAAAACACTCTGTAGACTTTCCTGCTTAGGCAAGAGAAGGTACAACTAAAACAAGATAAAAATGAAATGAAAGGGGAGTTCCACTTGGGAGTAGCTTTCATCCCTAGCAGATTGCTCATTCACTAACAGTTAAATTGAACACTGTATGAGTGATGGAAAATCAGGAAATATTAGATGGAAAAAAATAGCTGGTGTGCAATCTTCAATAAGCACCTAAATTTAGTTTTCTTGGTCTTGCTTCACTTCCCATGATCCATGTCTGTCGTGTGTAACTAAAAGTAATTAGCCCCCCTCTCAGTGGAAGGAGGGGGACAGTTCACACAAAGGATGTCTATGGAGATTCTAAAGCATAAGTATGAATAAGATAGAGGAAAACAGACGTGTAGTAAGAGAAGAAAACCAGTGCAACACAATACACTGTTAAATAATTCCAACCGGCATTCTACATCATGTAGAGTTAAAATCAAACAGAAATTTGTACATCTGTACGTTAGACAAAACCTTACAAAGACAGTGAGCTATTAGAGTAATTCCAGTGGAAAATCAACAGTATAATTGATTTAAATTCAAGTAGCTCTTCTTGCCGACATATGTAAAGCTAGGACAACAACAAGACAAGTAATATGAGCATGAAGCATATATTAGTCTTTACCGTGAATGCAAATAACAAATGGAACTTATATTACAAGTATTTCCCCTCTAGTTCATATACTCAGGATAATGGTGCCCACTTGGAAGAGATGATGGTTGTCAGGCAACTGGGGAGAGAAATTACACAAAAAGGAGTTGCAAAAATCCTTTATAATAAATCTAATGAAGCGGTAGGGATTGGAAAATGCATTTCTTAGGGGAATACAGAAAAAACACTCTTTAAATACATTTCAGATGTAAAAAAAACATATATTTTAAGGTGGGGATCCTACAGCTGAAGTTTGTTAGCTCTAAAAAAATGTACAATTTATAAAGCTTAAAGCTTTTACTATCCTTCCATTAAGACTTAGTTACTGCTGTACTTAACAATACAAAGTAATTTTAATAAAGATGCCATTGTTTCAGTCTTTTTTTTCTGCCTTAAAAATGTTAACGTTAATTTAATAACCCTCTGAACTTGCATTCACTTGATAGGGGTGTCCTGTGAACAATGCCTGGCTAAGAGCATTGTTCTTTGCTTTAGACTTAATATGTCTTTCCCATACATAAGTTTAGTTTCCAGAAATTTGTGTATAGTATTATTACTAACTGACAAATCCATGAGCCTGCATTTATTTTTTTATTCATTTTCTTACAAGTAATATGCACAAGACACAGTTTCCTCATTTCAAGGCCAGCATGGCAGCAATACCTTGTGAAGTGACTTCATCACACATGTGCATGCGCGCGGACGGACACACACACACACACACACACACACACACACACACACACACACACACACACACACACACACAGAAACTATATATATATATATATATATATATATATAGAGAGAGAGAGAGAGAGAGAGAGAGAAGATAGTGATTCCTTTTTCTACACAGCCACGATCTTGGAGATGAAAATTCATATGATGCAGGATGTACCACCATAGTAAGAGATGAGTGGGGTTACAGAAATGCTTGGACTTATAGGTTCACAGGAGGTTGCTAAGCTAGCATTTGTAGAGCCTAGAGCCTTTACAAGCCTAGCCATGTTAATCCCAAGAATCCCCACTTGCTCTTTTTGGGTAGTTCATAATATGTTGATGAACAGAGCAGGTCTGTGATCAACATTGGCTGCCACTATCCATGATGGACATGGGTGCCACCCTAGGGGCAAATTTGCAGTCCCCCATCCACTTATCTAGGTTGCATTTGAATAGGGTCAGTAAGGAGCTCTGTTTTACATGATTAGAACATCTATTCCAGAGAAGTGGCAGTCTCTGAGAGACATATCTGTCTCTCCAGCATGTTCTGCTAATGTCACAAGCTAGGCTGAGCTCCCTAAAGCCAGTGACTCTTGTGCCATTTGACTTGCAGATATGCAGCATTTCCATTAGAGCTGTGTTGGAGATTGCCCTATAGACCAGGCACAAGTCACCTCTCAGCAGCCTGTAAGATACAGAGTGAAGTGACAGGGCTTTCAGCCTGCCATGTAGGTCATGGTTTAGAGTCCCTGTATTTTCTTAGTAAGAAACCACTGAGGTCTCATTAGTTGCTGCAGGTACCTGATGAGGTACATGCAAAAGGGTGCATTATACTCTATTAGTGGTCTGATGAGGGTCAGGTGCAGTAGAGTTATAACATCCCTTTACCCGGATGCTATGCCCTTGCTTATGAGATGTGTTACATAGAAGGCTTTCCTTACCACTGTGGAAACTTAGTGGTCAAACTTCAGACTGCTATCAACCTGTATTCCCAGGTCTCACACCACTGGGTTGGAACTCAGGACGGGATGCTGTCAATATTGTAATTTGTAAGGAATTCTGTCTTGCCATAGAGAATAATAATGCTTTTTTTTGCATTCAGCTTTAGACCATGGCTTTGACACCAATCATTTGTGTGTGTTAGCCCTTCTTGTAATATGTTGACATTGTTGGGTTCTCAGTGATTGTTCCCAGTTTGTAATCATCAGCAAACTTGGTGAGCCAAAGCCCATCTACTTTGGCCTGAACTTCTGAGAAATAGAAGCTAAATAGTAAGGGGCCAACCACAGACCCCTGTGGTACTGACGTCTACTGGTGGAGTTGGAGTCACCAATTTTGACAGATTGTGTTCTGTTGGTGAGCCAATTGGCTACCCATCTAGTAATGTAAGGGTTAGTCCCTGTCTGGGAAAGTTGGTCAATGATGCCAGAGTGGGAATTGTGTCAAAAGCCTTAGCAAGATCGAGATAGGCAGTGTGCACTGTCTTACCTTCATCCATGGCTTTGGTGCCATTCTCAAAGAAGTCCACAAGGTTAAATAAACATGATCTACCATTAAACTGGATTGGGTCTAGCATTTGGAGGTTTCCTGTGTCCTTGTTAATAAGGTCCATGATAATTCTTCCCATAGCATTGCAGATGAGGCTGGTTAGACTTATTGGCCTGTAATTCCCAGTGTAAGTTGATGACCACTCTTTGTGCAGGGGGATTACTGTTGCTATTCTACATTGTGCAGGAACATAGCCAATTCTTAATCTATGATTAAAGAGAATGCCAAGTGGGTCTGCTAGGTCTTGTTTTAGATTGTTTAGTAAACAACCTGGGATGTTATCTGGTCCCATTGAGGCCATGTTTTTGGCTTTGGAGAGTGCAGAGATGACTTGTTCTCTGGAGATACTAGGCAGAGAGCTGGTGTCAGGTATGCCTTGGGATATGGTAGGTGGAGATAAGGGCCTGAAGTTTGCACTGAATCTGTCAGCGAGCATGTTGGTGATATCTTCCGGTGTATTATGAGTGATCCCATCTACAACTAGTTTAGCGGGTCTATATTACAACGTCGAACTCACAGGAGTCCGAATGATGTAATATCGTACCCAAATGTTCAAAATACGAAAATAGCGAAGCCACGGCACACCAATTTTTTTCACAGGGAAAAAAATTGGTGGGTCATTTTTGGGCTTTGCTATTTCCTCCACTGTAGTGCAAACTCGAAGTTGGCATATTTAAGTAGGGGGGAGTGGGGGGCAAAGCCCCCCACATTAGTTTAAGTTTAAAGTGTAAGTGTTTTTTTTTTTTTGTACCGGAACAGCTCTTCTGTGTTTTTGGACTTTTTGGGTTTCAAACGTCATTGTTCGATATTACACCATTCGAACTCCTGTGAGTTTGACGATGTAATATAGACCCCCAGTTCAGCACATAGCTGGGTAGTCCCTTTTAAACTTCAGATGTAGTTAAAGAATGCCTTATGATTATCCTTGGCTAGAGATGCGATTTTAGTTTCATAATTTGCTTTGGAAGACTTTACAACATTTCTGATTTTTATGTGTAGGTTTAAGAGGGAACTCTTCCTCTGCAGAGTGCTATCCCCATTGCTTTTGGACAACAGTTTCTTCATCTTGCTGTATAATCTGTTTATACTTGAAGTTTTTATGGGAAGACCTGGTTTTGATCCGGTCAGGTACAGCAGAGTTTATGCAGTTGCTTAAGTGTCTCTACAGTGCATTTGCATACATTTCTGCACAGTGATCATTGATGTCTGTGACTGCAGGAGGTGTGAAGCTTTTTATACCATTATTTAGTAGGCTGTAATTAGCTTTGGTTTTTTATAGTTTTTGTTTCTGTGAGGGTGTCATTTACAGTAGTTACTTCAAATGAGACTAACTTGTGGTCTGACCTAACTAGGTAGGGCATCACGCATGGGGAAGTACAGTGACCCCCCACCCCATTTTGGAGATTGCTTTGTCCAGAACATTAGTACTGGGGGTACAGACCATCTGTTTCAGAGCATTTGTGTTAACAAAGTCCAGGAACCTCTGGGCAAGTGTATTTTTGCTTGTGTATGTCTCCCAATCTATGGAAGGATAGTTGAAATCTCCCATGATTAAAGTGTTGGCTGTATGGTGAGGGATTCCACTTAAGGTAGGTGGTGTGTTTATTCTGGTTCATGATGGGAGATCTATAGCTAGCAATGATTTGGTATGGTACTTTCTCAATAGTTAATTGGACATGGAGTAGTTTGAGAGAGTCATGCTGTTTGATCAGTCTTGAAGTGTATTTGGCTTTAATGAAGATGGATACACCTCCACCTTTGTTCCTTTATGCTCATTTTGAGGTCTGAATGTCTGGAAGGCATTGTAGCCTTGCAGGGCCTGGGTGTTCTCAGTGGACTTGAACCATGTCTCAGTAACTCCAGACCTCACATCCTCTAAGGTGAGGAATGCTTCCAAGGAGTGCAGTTTCATGCTTAAACTCCTAACATTAAGTAGCATGACCCAAAGTTTGACTCCATTAGATTTTATTACATTGGACAATTTGCTGTTTTGACATTGCCTAAAAAGGCAGGTGCAAACTGTCTCTAACAAAGCAGCAAGGTCTGTCTACTATATCCTCCCAGGCTGATGGTATACTGGATCCCTGTGGAGTGACACCAGAAGCTGAGCCAATTGTTGAAGCCAATCATTTTTTGTTTATATTGTGGCATCATCCTGGCTGAGAGTTGGAAAATGCTTAGGGCTAGGGACATACTTGTCTGAGACACATAATCAGAGAGTTCCATCACGTCTATCTTTCATATAGTCCAGAGAGGTACATGTCAAGTCATTTACTCCAACATGGACTACGACAGGTCATAATGGTACTTGTTGAGTGACTTGAGTGCATGCATGATTTTCCAGGTCATGGCACCTGATAGGCAGCTGACTGTGACCTTCTCCTTATCCAGTCTGGTGAGGAAAACATCTGTGTATCTCATAATAGAGTCACCTATGGCCAAGACATTTGATGTGTTTTGCCTTAGGGGCTTATTTGTTGAGACATGGGTCTGTGTATTGATATGTGTACTGGTTTCTTTTCTGCTTAGTGATGAGTGTGGGTGATGTGTATTTGGGAGGTTTCTGTTCTTTTGGTAGGCTTTTAGTAAGTACCTCTTTTTCTGTGGTCCAAAAGCTACCTATCCAATAGGTTTCAGTCAGTAAAATGCCACAATCTCTCCTTACCTCCCAGTCACCACCAGTGTACCATAAGGCTCCATTACTGGCCCCCTCCTCTTTAACATTTTCACCAACACCCTCTATACAGCCACACAACAGGCCACCCTAATAAAATACATAGATGATTCCACTCTCATTTGCACATCTGACAACATTGCGCCCCTCCAAAAACGTACTCATGCTTTAACAGCCATTGAAACTTGGAGTTGTAACTCACAACTCCTGCTCAACCCAAAAAAGACCAAAGTACTACTTTTTTCCCAAATCCTTCTCTTGTGAAAAAAAAAACAGAATTTAAAGTCCTGTCTCGTTAAAATTCAACCACTAAAGTCTCTTCTAATAGCAAATTATTAGGGATGATAGTGGATCCATCCATCACCAACCCCTTTTCCCATTTTGAACATAGGGTTGGGGTGTCACTTCAGCAGTGATAATCATCTGAAGCCAAGCTTTACACTGCCAGGTAGCAAGCCCTGCCCCTGAGAGATGATAGTGGATGATAATCTTAAATTCAACCTGCATATATACAATTGCATACAAAAACTCATCATAAACAAGGGATGCTTTACAGAGCCAAAAACTTTCTCACCAACACAACCAAACCTACACTTACCACTACTTATCTCCTTCCCACACTTCTTGATGGAAATCCCATCCTCACTAATCACTTGGCTTCACAAAAATTAAAACTTGAGCAATGCTGTAACAAAGTTGCTAAATTCAAATACTCTTTTCAGAACCCACCACTGTATAACACTAAAAGTTTAAATTGGTTAGAACTGCCTAATGAACTAACTTATACACAGCTTCTTACCACCTATAAAATTATCCAGCATCCATCTGCCTGTACAGCACTAAAAAAATTCTGCACAACTATGTTCCTATTTGGTCACGGCAAGCCAGTGACCGAAAACTCTTGTCTGTCTACAAACCTGTCAAAGCTGCTGGGCATTATCTGTACTTGTATAAGGTTGCTAAGGCCTAGACCTCCTTACCTGTATCCATCAGGTCAATACCCTCCTTCCCATCTTTCAAAACCACTCTGAAAGACTTCCTAGATAAAATCTGTCTCTGTTCTTATTCAATACCAGGATAATCTATATCCCTAAATGTGAACAAGTACCTTTTCGTTCTTTATACCTCCTTATTCTCCCTTTTCACTTACTTCCTTACTTTTATCAAATTTGCTTCCCTGACTTTCTCTCTAAATATACCACAAGCCTGTTTTCCCCTTACTTCATATTGCAATTCCTGTTTGTATTAGACTAATTTACCTGTAATTTCTCTACAACTGTCTAAAATGTCTCTAAATATTAAATGATTGTCATATAACTAGTACTGATTCTTTACCAATGTTTTTATATTATGTCTAATTTGTTACAATTATTTAAACTGTATATGTTTTTTGTTTTATTTTTGAAGATTGCAAAATTATTCTTAAAATGTGTTGTAATAACGTGGAGCTTTTATCCCCAGGCCTCAGCTGAAAATGGGTTTCTACCCAGTCAGACTTCCACAGGAATCAAATGTCAATAAATATATAAATATAACAATAATGCAAGCAAAGTAAATACGCATTGCATTATCCCAGTGTAAAATATTCCTTTTCAAAATTGCTATTCTTATGCATATTACATGTGGATACTGTTGGCTATGCCACCCCTTTAATTATTCCAAAAAATTTTGAGCAGTGTAAGACATTTTGGGATCCCGCTCATAATACATTTATCCAAATGCTGTATGTGATGTAAATATTGCAAAATGCGCCATCTCTATCTATCTATTTGGCTTTAATTATTGCTAATGCCATTAAGTACATAATATGATGCCAATAATGTTGTTTCTTTAAGAACTGTCAGGTAATGCTGTGTATAAGCTACAGGGCAAATTGCTTCATGCTAGAATAATGTGTCATTATGAGACCAAATATTTGATATAGTCCTCATAAAAGGAGGGTTTTTCTAAACTAAGGCAGATTGGATAAAGTCTAAAGGTGGAAGCAACTTGTTCTGTGTATCAAAATATTTGAGTTTGTGTAAAGACTGTCACTGTGCCTCAATCAGACGTAGGTCCTAATGCCTGAAAAGGGATTCTCGTGAACAACAGAAGGATGTTTCCAAATCATTCCAACTGAAAGTACTATAAAATATATATAATTTTGGGCCTGGATAGGGATGCTCTGGGTGAGAAACAGGCTTTTTCAGAGCATGCAGCATCTTTGTCTTAGCTGGACCAGAAATTTGCTGTATGTTTGGACTTTTTGTACTCAGATTATAGACAAAACTGTTCATTGACATATTTTTGTTCATTAGACTATATATGTTTGAAATTTGCTTTGCAACCTTGTATGGCATAACTTATGATCTGAATAAAAGCTATATTTTCAATGTTGTATGTCTAATATCTTCAAAATGCTACATTTTGTATTAGCCGTCAACAGTAACAGTGGCATTCTTTGTCATTTAGCTCAGTCCTTAACACCTGCTGAAACAGAGTGCTTTGCTAGTTTTGCTAGTAACCTACAATGGAAAGACATGTGAAAAGGAATTGGTTGTTTGCCACTGCATGTAAATCTGACTGGTTTTAAGTGAAGTGCAGTTAAAGCACTAATACCACTGAAAAGAAACTTTAAGTTTCTTTGTTCTATTTTTTCCAAGTGTAATTAGTGCACCAGTGATGCATTCAAAGTTGTTAGTGAATGAACTACAGTAATCATGCAGTGGGTTTAAGGAGTCTGCATCTGTTAAATGGAAATGCAGTTATCAAATGCAGACTGCTTTTTACTATGGCATATGCAGAACTGAAGAAAACCAAGGAAAATTAATTGAAATTAATTGGAATGGGGGTGAAGCCAATATTTATAACTGGTGGCAACACTAGATAGTTGCTCAGTAGGTTTTATTTATTTATTGGCAGAGATTTTTTTTCAAAAATAGACCAACAGTTCACATTTTGATGGATTATAATTGAATCGCAGCCAGGATTTACTATTCTGAAAAAAAGTTTAGAGTTATTACTTCCTGAAAAATTACCTACAAGTTCTTCAAAACTTACCCCAGATTATTCTCCCTTTAAAAAAGTTTCAACGGATACTTTCAGGAATTCAGGAATTGTCTTTGAAAACGGACAAACTGGACACTGAAATGGATTTTATTTAACAAATTGATAGTAAGAAGACTGACCTATTGTGATTCATTATACAACAACAAAACACTTGGACTGAAAATACTGAACAATGCCTAAATGGCATGGATGGAATTTATAGTGTCATTTTTTAATATTTCCAGTTAACACCCATAGCTCTACATAGAGTCCAGACCTTTCTTTTGTCTGACTTTTTAACTGACTTACCAGCTTATAATAGGCAAAATTAGGGCAATGATATATTAATAAAATGACACTAACATTTTTAATCTAGGATGTCCCACAGTAGAAAAGCATTGCTTATCTTGTGTTTTTTAAGCTGATTTTTCAGAAAATGCTCTGAAATGCAAGTATATGTACAGGCAGTAAAAAAATGCAACATTCCACACCACATATGTGTGGATGAGTTAAAAAACAACATACTTGCCTTCAAGAAAAGGTAGCCGACCTGGGAATTCTAAAAATGGTAATTATCCTAGAATTTATGATGTGTCAAATGATATGGAGAAAGATAATATAATTAACATTTCACTCTCCAAGACAGGCTATCATAAGAGACTGAGCGAGTATAGGTGATTAACTAAGAATCCTATAAACACTAAAATGTCCTCATGAATCAGTTGTTGCAAAATGTTTACACTTAGACACACAACTTATATTCAAGTCTACTTAGTCAAGGCATCAAAAGATGTCTCAAATATCATAAGATTTAACAATCAAAATAATAAACCCATCAACATCAGCATAAAGTGTAATATCCAAAATGCTCTTAAAGATAAACACATGTGGTGATGTCCGATAATCATTAAATACTTTTTTATACTTTTATTCAAGGAAAATCTTCAGTATACAACCCACAAATAAAAAAACACTCTTTGTACTTAATTAAAACATCAAATGATAAAATATGACTAATCAATCACAAATATCATGTAATAAAAACTCTCACTTAAGATTTACATTTATTTTTATATTTAGATGGCATAAATTCAAAACACTTTTAATGGTTATCACATTATTCAAACCTGCTACAACACTTGAAAACAAATTACATTACCAAAATAATTCCCAAGCCTTAAAATAATTATCAAAACAAAATCACTACACAACAGTCAAGAACCATATTTTCCAATATATGAACCACACATTTCTTAACTCTGACATCTCGTGTTATGTTTAGCTAAATCATTATACAAATCTTACTGTCTAATAACACAGATATTGTAAAGGGTCCTTTTTGACAATTTTCTGCTTGACTTCTCCACATGGTAACAATAGCAAGACACACATGTCACAAGATAAATTATTCTATTAGCACTGCATGTATACTGTTCTTAACTCTCAAAAGTTTTCATTATTGCTAACTGAAAAGAAACAGCGGTGCTGTTAATAAGCATGCATTAAGAAGATGCTTCACAGGTGAAGGCACCCTTCTTTCTTTTGATATTTATCACCCCTTTCTTTGCTTCCAAATATTTTAGAAAAAAAAATAATAGCATTGTTTCTTGTATTTACAATACAAGGGTTTCCTTCACTAATTTTAATCATCATTTGGTTACCCAGGATCACTTTATAATTTGCTAACTATATTATTCATAATTTTGAACTCTAGAGTGTAGGTCAGACTGGAAGCCTGATTATTCCAGTGATCCAAGCTCCTATTGGGTTTCACGTCAGCCTGCTTTAATATAGGCTGGAACTTATTATTCCTGTTTTTTCTCAATTTCCTTTCTGGTATATACTATTTTCAATAATATCTCTCCAAATGTATCACATTCCTTACAATTATCTTCTTGGTTCATGGTTAGTCTTGCCACTTTCACAAATTGGCCCTTAACTATGTTTATTTAAAACAAAAAAACTTTGATGTGTACTTTTATAATGTTAATGCATATCATTAAAAGTGTCCCTCCTATAAACTCTAGATCCAAGGGACTTAAATAATTTCTTCCAAGAAACTTTCACATCCAATACTCTAATTCTCCTTCTCTCTTGTTTATCAGCCTAATGGTATAGATATAAATAACAAAAATAAAGCTATCAGGTCAAGAAAGAGCCAGTACTGTGTGCTGATGGCTGTGGTAACAGATGTAGGAATGCATGTAAATGGGGATGTTATGTGAAGTTTTGCAAAAGGGCAGAGTACCCTCTGCATGTACTGGATGAGTGACTGGTTATGATTATTAGGATCTTCCAAACTGCTCCAAAAATACTTCCACAAATGCCCTCAGTTGATAAAACAATACAGTTTCAAACAAAAAAAAAGATAACTGATGAGATACTAGAAAAACTTAGAAGTTTTTTTTTAAATAACAGCATTCACAATTAATGATAATACACTTATTATAATATGCTATTTGAAAGTTCTTAGTGTATAATGAGTGGATGGGAAATAGAAAATTTACCCCGAGGGCCACTCCAGTGGCTCTACTCGACAGAGGCACTAGAAACTAAGGTCGGGTGGCATGATGCCAGGTTAATCTAATGGGCTAGGCTTGTAAAGGCTCCAGGGCCATTAACCTAGTACACACCTGTGCCATTATCACAGTATGATGTTTTTTTCTTGTTTTGTTTTGTGTTTTTGATGAAAGTTTACTATGAACTGTGAAAGCTGTTATATTAAAAACTGGTTACTGTTCCTGGAATCTCTATTTTTTTTTGTTTGTTTTCTGGGGGGTAATATTAGGATTTTGTTAAAGTTCTAACAGGCAAGACCAATGGAAGCAACAATGAAGACTGAGTTGAATGACAAGTGCTTGGTAAAGGAATTATTTCATCAATGGATTGTGATCATAACCATGTTACTGTACGTTCCAGACATGGATGCCTAGAGGTTCACATCAAGAGTAAAGCTCAAAAGTTGAATCTTGGTTTCCATGTCGAGAGTGCATAATGGAGTGTTGCAACTAGAGATCCAATAATAATTCTTTGTAGTATATGGAGCTTCATCTCCATGATGTAACATGGCTTATATAAGGAAGGAAAGTATTTTAGTTTGATCTAAAGTTAATCATACAGACAGCGTCAAATGTATATATTGTCAATACTCTGAAATATTGGTAAACAGAAAAATGAAAGTCAAGTTTAATCCACATGAGGTAAGGCAGCACCATAATTAAAGTCATATTGAAAGTAATTCGCTTGCACAAACATGCACCATACCCAAAATCTGGCTTATGGTGACAATAAAGAAATAAATAATTATTGTGGTCAAAAATAATTGCATAGATAAATCCATAAATACAGGACATAAAATAAATATTAAATAAATACATTGCAATCATTACATTGAAAAGGTTGGGATTGCAAAGTCCTAAAAATATATACACTTTTGCTAGCCAGTGTCAAACCACTTATATGCCTTCTTTAGGCAGTGCTCAGTACCTCTGTGCTACAGAGCAACTAACTGCTGTACTCCTGTTGTAATTTTTATTTCACCTTTACCACTAATCATTCTGTGTGGTGCTCTTCTATACATGAAACATGACATTTGCTTTTCTGTTTGTCAATATTTCAGAGTGCTGGCAATATATACATTTGAGGCTTACTGTATGATTAACTTTAGATCAAAGTAATGTGCTTCTGTCTAAAGTTAGGAAGCCAAAAAAGCCAAGGACAAATTCTTGCTACAGACAGCAGGCAGGAAGAAATCTGTTTTTAACTCTGCTGCTATCTTTGGTTGAGCAGTATTTGCAGGTTTTATTGCCAAATGTAATATCCGATCTTAAGAACTTAATCAGGTATGCTTAGCAATTGTTAAGATTGGGTCTTGTGCTACAGAAGCACTTAAATGGTTTATCTTTTTATGATATTGGCACGTAATCACCATGCTCCATGCACTACATTTAAAATAACATATTTATAATAGTGATCCGAGCTGAAATTTATTTAGAAAGCAAGTTAATATAATGGAATTTTTAAGTAACAGAACTTTTTCTGTTTTTTCAAAAGTGGGAAACCTGTTCCTTTGCAAATAAGTTTTAAAGCTGCTTATTCAGGTATTAACTCCACCCATACATAGCTGATCACTACCTAGAAGTTATAATAATTCTTGTATAACACCTTTATTGAATTATTATTTGTGACATAGGCAAACTTATATTTATATAAAAGAAAACAAACCATATTTACTTGTTCATAGTTACAAACATTACACATCACATACATTCTTTTATACAGTATAATCAATCCAACATTATATCAATTTGCCAATTCCTGCTTTCCCTTAAACTTCATTCCTCCTCCATTTTTTCTGTATGTATTGTTCCTACAATTTTCTTTTTTCTATGTAATTTGCTCCTATCCTTTTCTAAAAATCCCACTTCCAGTTCTTTTATCTCTGTTATAATATTCATTACTTCAAATATGGTTTGACTTTGATTTCCATGTTTTAGCAACTGTTTTTGACAGCCACCAGAATTAAACTTAATGAGGCCTTACTATGTCTAGGCAGTTCAGATCCTGTATTCCACCTCAAAAAATTTCCTTAGTTACATTCATTTATTACCCAATATTTCTGACAGATTAATGTGTAGGGAATTTTTAAAGTCTTCCAACTCATTATACACCCAAAACATGTGTTTACATTTACGGTGCTCTTCTGTGTCACAGCTCCATTTTCCATCAACCTGAGGAAAAATGCTTTGGAGTTTGCTTCAGGCATAAAATACATATGCAAACACATTCAAGCAAATAAGTATTTTGAATTTGTTGCATGTTTGGGAGCCATATATATGTCCTCACATTGTTTCTTTGTGAATTGTTTATCCAATCTCTCTCCCCAATCTTTTCTGATTTCCTGTGATTGATTCCTATAGCTATCATGCAGTATTTCACATGCCCTACTAATTATCCATTTTTTTAATGGCAGCTTCTATTATAGATTCAACTAAAAACTCTATCAATGTAGGTCTTTCTCTTGGGATTCCTGTATCTAACTATCTCTTTCTTAACTTATATATAACTTTCTCTATTTATTCCGAATACCTTGGTTCCTTTTTTCAGTTTCCTGCAGTAAAATCTAGCCCCCTCTTTTATATTCTGTCTACACCTAATTGCAGCCATCCCTATTAGCAGAATCCCCTTTCTCCATTACTGTGTTAGCTTAGTTTTTAGAGTAATTTCTGCCTTTTCATGAATATAATATTTTGTATGACTGCTGTTAGTCTCCATAAAGATCTGCATGTAAAATCCCACTCTCTCCTTATTTCTTAAATTTGAAGTTATAATAATGTTGGGGTCTAATTTATTTTTAAGAGCTGCTTGATGAAAACAATTCTGTTTCTTTAAATAATTATTGCATAGAATTATTCAACTGTTTGGTCACTATTAGACATCAGTAAGTAAATATATCTAAATTATAACAAAAACAAACTGATTTATGTTTGTAAATAAACATCTTTAGGTTTGAAATGTACATTTTTCACATTGTATATGGGACATTAGGCTAAATAAGTGGGTATATCAGGAAGCATATACTACTGGAGTTGGCAAAATACTGGCAGCTATCTAAATGGTTATACATTGCTAAGTTAATTAATTCTAATTTTCATAAAAATGTGTATCAGCCTTGATGAGTACAGATATATCTAAGTGTGAAATAGTCCACTTTTATAATGAGTAGTTAGTTTAAGATGATAATGTGAATATTTAAATATGTTCTAATGAGCATTTTTTTCTATTTCAGTAATAATAATAAGAATGTATAGCTGAGACTTGGGGAGTTAATAGGGAGGATTAGAGAAAAGACTAAGGTAAATCATATATATATTAGTTACCTTAAATGCTGTGTTATGACAATGAATACATATTATATTAAAGGAAGTGCGTGGAAAGTGAATGCTTAGGAAAGAAGAGAAGTTTAAAATAATATTGTTGGGAAATATTAGAATTAGGGTGTCAGAGAGAAGAATGCTTTTATTTTTTACATTCTAGAAATGCTATTTATATAACTATTTTTATTTTAAACAAACATGCATAGCTAGATATAAAGTAGACCCATTATAAAAACTAAAGATAGATGTGTATACACGACGATACACTGACATCCCTGAAAATCTAAGAATCAAAAATATGTGTTTCATACATAGGTCAAATGTCAGATGAAATAAATAAGTAGCAAACATTTTGTGTCATGCTTATGCAATAGTATTAACAGTTTACAATGAGAAAGAATAATTACTGCAGTCACAAGTAAAATAACATAGAAAGGTAATTAAGCCCAATGAATGTCCTGATTCCATCAGAAATAATATATCATTTATAATCTTAAAAGCAGAACATACATAGGAAGCTTTGAAACAGCAAAATTTAAATTTGAATTTAATATGTTAAATGAATATCTATGGTAACACGAATATAATGTATAGGAGATGGTGAACGTTTACCAAAAGATGAGTGTGCATGGATATCAAATTAAAATTTTGTACCATGGAAGCAGTTGCTCATTAAATAAAGAAATTAAATCATGCTATATGAAGAGTTCTTCCTCTCTCAGATTTACATTTCTTATTAAATGTTATATTCCATAATGCAGTTTTTATTTTAATTTCCTTAATATAAGTTAGTGCTTTGGGATGTACATTTATTTAGCAATAATTCTGCTAATTTAGATGCTAAAAAGGATATAGGTGATATAATGCAAGATCCATAAGCAGTAGCAACAAACTGAGTCTGCCAAAAGTGGAAAGTTGGTTTAGAAGGGGTAGAAGGGGTTGTCTGAATATGTTGTCTAATCAGGATAAGAACCACTAGGTTTCCATGCTAGGTTTAGTTTCTAAGGTATTTCACATGTTTTTCTATTAAGAGTGCCTTCAAATGTAAACATGTGCTTACTTAATTTTAATAACATTTTTAATAAATTATTACAACCATCAAATAAAAACATTACATAAATCATGAAGTAGATACATTCTTTGATGAGAACTTTAAAATATAGAAGCCCTTTCTAAACTTTATTTCAATAAGTGTCAATGGCTCCAGCAAAGGCAATAAAAGAGGTAGCATGAATAAATATTTGAAATTAAGTTAATCCCAGATACTCTTGCAAGAATCACACCTTTTAGAAGAATGTGTGCATAGCCTTAATTCTAATGAATATTCAGTAAAGTTACATTCTTCTCACAAACTGAAAAGAAGAGGAACAGCTATTTTCTAGAGGAAATCCACAACTATCATTTATGTGAGGTATATGCAATAATTAATATTTTCAGGTTTATCAGAATAAAGATTTCATACAGCGGTTCAATAACATTTTGAAATAAATGTTACAAAAAGTAATTGAAACATGTGGTAAGAAATGGGATCAGTTGTTAAACTATTTGTTGTTTTCGGTAAGACAGTTGTAATAAGTATCACTGAGGTTTACATCATTCAAACTCGTATTATGATAAACATCTAAGAGGTATATCAGATATTGTTAAGGAAAACTAGGAATACGAGAAAACACCATCACAAAGTGTTATAAGGAACCACTTTAATTTAGAAGAAAGATTTACACTGATGCCCATAGTAAACCAAAACATGTTAAAAGCTGAAATTGGAAATAGGAAAAAGATGAAATAGGAATGCTAAAAGCAAAAAATTCATATCAGGAGACAAACTCTTAGCACATGTGCCATCAGCAGAAATATGTATTGTTCAGATAAGTGGAAAGGTCTTTCCAAAATCTTGTTAAAGTGAAACCTGGTAGATTGTAAGGTGAAGCAGACTGCTAAAAGAAAACCAAAACAAGCTTAACACAATAATATACCGAAAAATGATAAGAAGCTGAAGCTCCAGTCACAAGTTGTGTAACTGCTGTAGGAAAAATGTAATCACAAAAAGAATCAATTACTGATGTTCACATAGATGAGACTTAATCGCCGCGGTTCCAGCGGCATCAGGTGAGCTCTTGCCAGCCCTTGAAAATCTGGGGCAGAGGGTGTATGTCTCACACTGGGCCATACCCATATCTGCAGCAGGTCTCCAAGCTGAACAGCCTCTGGCATGTTAGAACAATGTGGGTAAGGGAAGTCAGCAAGCCAGATCCATAACTTTGGGATAAGTATTGGCTCTAAGGGCTGGGTCTGTCTAGTTTGGGCGTGAAGCGGGACTGGGCACAAGCCATGGCTGGATGAGACATTGCCCCTTTGCTGTGCTTTCCCATCCCGGGATGGCAGGAGGATTCATGCTGGGCCCTTCTGGTGGATTGCTCTGGATGTGGTGGGCAGCAGTCCCGGCCAGTGTCCCGCATCATCTGGCAGCTAGCAGCTGACTTAAAACTGGGATACAGAAAGAAAGCAGAGAGGGTTTACACCCTAACTGCAGCTCAGGTCACCTGCAAGCCCAGCACTTGAAGAGTTGCAGAGGGATAGGAAAGGCAGTGTTTATTTACCAGCTAACCTATAATAGGGAGAGAAGAAGAGTTATAAGTAAGGAGAATCAACCAAGATGTGAATCACCTCTGTGGCTGATGTCATGAGCACTCGCTGCCCCTAATGGCATGATGATTAGAGCTGGCCAGTTGCTAGACTCTGTCAGGCACACTAGGAAGTACTCCAGGCTCCTAATGCAGGAGTCTGCCTGTCAGCACACTTTGGACATAACCAGCTGCTGCACCTGATGCTGGGTGAAAAAGGTGGATCCCTCCAAGCCACTGTCAGCCTGCTTCTGAGATGTAAGTATGGAGGCCACTTGCAAATCCTTCATGTCACCTTCATGCCCCTGCTAAGTGTCAGGCCTGGTGACAGTTAGTGAAGCAGCACCAATGTACATTGGCTAGTGCAGAATTAGGTGGTTATTTCCATTCTATTTCTTACATTATAGCTGGGCCTGAGGAAGAAGGAGTAAAAAACAGGGAGGAAATAAATACAACACATTAATACAAATGTCTCAAATGTCTATTACAAATACAGTTTCAGGTGTACCTTACAGACATGGACATAGTATACATACCTTACCACTCAGTCCTTTCAACCTCTTTAGACAGACCTCCTTGTTGAAATTTGCTTCTTTTGACACTAAAACAAAGTGCATTCTATTCAGTAGACGTGACCCTCTTAACAGAAGGTAAAGAAACTAACCAGACAACATTGAGGAGTAAAACTCTTGGCACACTGTCCTTAGCCCTATGCCTCCCACTGCTGGAGCAGGTCTGCGTGGTACCTTTTCATTTTACTACCACAATGCCTGCACTGCTCACCAGAATGGGTGATGCCAGTGGCATCAGTCACTGTCATGGTAAGCTGGTGCTAGACATGATTCATATACAGTGGGCAATCATAATGACCCAGCAAGTGGTCCGGTCCTGACAGTCTGTGTGCAGCAGATGAGTAAATAACTGAATTGCCTGGCTCTGTATACAATATATCTATTTCTATATCACTAACTATACAACTATCTATCTATACATGTGTGTGTGCATGTGTGTGTGTGTGTGTGTGTGTGTGTGTGTGTGTGTGTGTGTGTGTGTGTGTGTGTATGTACGTATATTAATGAAAGATTTTTCTGCACATCAGATTTGTCTCATTTTGTCACTGAGACTGCAGTTAGAAATGGCAAATAAATTATGCAAGTCTGTACAGACAGAATATGTTTGTTGTTCTAATATCTGCATGAATTAGTATATTTTAAAAGTTTAACAAATACAAGCTTACTGCAAATGCAGATTACTACTGATTAACTTGTTATAGTATTTGCAAGCATATCAGTAATTATATCTGTAAAAACTTTTAGTTTTAGTTGTGGCTAGAAAAGGTCCTTAGAAGTGACTTGTGCGTTTAAGAAATGTCAAGTCAAACAAAAGAGAAGAGATGTGTAAAATCTGAGAATGTCTATGAAAACAGAGTGAAAAGTGAAATATGTTATAGAAATTTTAAAAATAAGACTTGTAAGCTACTTTTAATCCATTTGCCTGTCCAACCCCAATCCTCATAATCAGACTAGAAACCACAACTTATCCCATATTACAGCCAATAGAAAGCCAAGTGACTTCCTTCTACTAAGCCTAAATATTAGAAGTATATCCAACAAAGTCCACGAACTCCATGCCACCATAGACTTGTACTCCCCAGATATAGTCATCCTGACAGAAACTTGGCTAAAACCTCACATTACCAGTGAGCAAATACTCCCCACAGGTTATGGCATACTAAGAGTAGACCGGCTAAACAAGAAAGGAGGTGGTGTAGCTATAATATTTAAACAGCATCTAAACATCCAGATCTTAAAATCATCAGCTCCACAAATAGGCAATGAAGAAATAATATATACCAACCTCAAAATAAAACAAAACAAAACCATCAACATAATTGGATGCTACTTCCCACCTGGCCAAAACATCCCTCCTCTAGAAAACCTCCTCAGATGGTCTACCCACCATCGCCCCCAAGAAACTATCATTTTAGGTGATTTCAGTATTGACTGGCAATCCTGTTCTGGCAACCATCCAACCCATCATGTAAACCTTCATGGCTTCAACCAACTATTCCAGTCGCCAGCCAGGATAAATAAAAACTCCAGCAAGAACACTACCCTGGACCGGATACTAGTCAGTAAGAGCCCCCAGTCATATATAACAGGCTGCATATCAGACAGCCTCAGTGATCACTCCCCAACAGTCCTACTCAAAAAATACCTATACCAAGCTAAACCTGTCATCTACCATCAAATACGTAAAAAATAAACTTTAACCCACTCACATTCATCTCATCCCTCAAAGAATGTAACTGGCATCCTCTAAAGTACCTCAGCCTTGATGACGCAGTTGAATTTTTTAATACTACCTTCCTGAGCATCCTTAATTACCATGCCCCCATAAGACTTTCCAGAATCAAAGCACAACCCTCCTCATGGCTACAGAAAACCATTAAGTCAGAAATGAAAAACAGGGATAAAGCCTGGGAGCACTGGCACAAAACCAAAACCCCCTCAACTAGACAGAAATTCCTAGAACTATGCAATAGAGTCAAAAAGTTAATAAAACAGGACAAATTCCAATACTACCAGTCTGCCCTAGACTCCTCTCAACACAGCCCCAAACAATTCTGGTCCTCCATAAACTCCATCCTCCACCCAGGTACAGTCAGTACCCCTCCTCCTAACATCCCTCACTCCTCAGAAAATATTGCTACCTCATTCAACACACACTTCACACAAACCATACTATCATTAGCTAAACAACACAACCCCCCCTCCCCTCCAACCCACACCTTCAACTAGTAATCTCCTCACTGCCTTCTCTTTTTCTCCTGTACCTACCTCCAACATAAAAAAAACTCTTAGCTAAACTTAAGCCCACCAGATTAGCAGCAGACAACCTCCCAAGTGAATACCTACAAATCACAGCTGATGCTACCCAGTATCCATCTTGATTAACCGATCTCTGTCAGAAAGTTACATTCCCACACTGTGGAAAGTATCACATATAATTCCCCTCCACAAAGGCGGACCCTCCACAGAACTAACCAATTACTGCCCCATAGCTATCCTCTCTCCACTCTCCAAAATACTAGAGAGATGCATACACTCTCAGGTCTCAGACTGCCTCCTTACTAACAACCTCCTTTCCAATACTCAGCATGGTTTCCGACCAAACCATAGCACCACCACTGCCTTACTCTCCTTTACTAACACTATCCCTCAGCATAAAAACAATGGCTATCTCTCCTCTGCTACTTTCCTAGACCTATCTAAAGCATTTGACATGGTCCCACACAAACAACTTATCTCTGTCTTCAATAACCTATCCTTCTCACAATCAGTCACCAACTGGCTTCAGAGTTACCTGTCTGACTGCGAACAATCCATTGTATGGCAGAATGACATATCTCCCCAACTACCTGTCTCCATAGGGGTTCCCCAAGGATCCATCCTTGGACCCCTACTCTTCTCTGTTTTCACCAATAATCTAGCCTCTGCCACCAAACATGGCACACTCATACAATACGCAGATGACTCAACCATCATCTGCTCAGCCCAGTCCCTACCCAAACTGCAAAATGTCACACAGGAAGCCTTTTCCTCTGTTGAAACTTGGTTATCCGATGCCCAATTAATACTCAACCCAAACAAAACTAAACTACTCATCTTCCAACCCACCAAACATACTCAAAACAACTCTCACTTTAACATCAAAGCAAAAGACAACACCACTATATACCCAAATGAACACACCAAATTGCTAGGAGTGGAAATAGACAATAAACTAAAATTTGACATTCACATATCCTTGACCATAAAAAAAGTCCACAATAAACTAGGAGCGCTATACAGAAATAAGCAACTTCTCACCAAAGCAGCAAAGATTTCAATAGCAAATTCCCACCTTATCTCCACCCTACTGTATGCCTGTCCAATATATACTGACCTAAGGCAATGCGATTTAAACAAGCTAGAGACCTGCTACAACAAATTTGCCAAATTCGCCACAGGGGCATCCTACCATTGTCACCACTGTCTCTCACTTGCTAAACTGGGCTGGCTTGAACTCCCTCACCTCCTTCAATGGTATCAACTCTCACTTGCCCACAAACTAGTAAATCATCCACTAAATGTCCCATCCCTCCAGAATCTACTCCAACCCTATCGCACCACCAGACCACTAAGATCCAGCAACAAAAATCACTTGCAAATCACTAAAGCCAATAACTCTGCTGTTGAAGCACTATTTTCTTGCACCATAGCCAAATTATGGAACTCCCTCCCACCCACAATTACCTCCATACCATCATGCACCCACTTCAAAACTTTACTAAAAAACCTAAAAACATGCTGGCTATGTCCTTGCAACTCCCACTCTAATATCACCCTCCCCATCCAACCACTACCTTTCTTTCCACTCCACTAACTACCTTGATTATAGCAAGCTCAGATGCTCATAAGCCAGCACTAATTATACAGCAGGAACTTCTTCTTGAAACATTTGTTAATGTCTGTTATGTACTTCACAGATAAAGATTCTAGTTGTCTACTGATGTACTATGTTCTTCATCTGTAAATATGTTGTAAGTAATTGCTATGTAAATTGTTAATCACTATGTAATCCAATGTAACTACTGTCTGTTTATTTTAACTGTGGAGCTTTTCTACAAGGGCCTCTGCTGAAAATGGACCTACGTCCAATTGGACACTCCCGGTCAACAAATATAAATAAATAAATAAATGTAGTCACTATTATAGAAGAGAAAATACCAAAAAATCAAGGTTTATCATCTTTAACAGTTATTTTTTTCACAGAGTAGTATATCATTTATCAATAAAAATGTCTATTAAAGCTTAGTTTATTTAATGAGTTGGTGAAATGGATAGATATACTGCTTTCTAATTGAAAATGGCAAGTTGAATATGACTGCTTAAAAGAACAAATTATGTGGTATATTCAGGGTGTTCCTTAAAGGTCTGTGCTTGGATTGTATTTATTTAGCCTTTACCTGATGGACAAAAATGTTTTTGTTGCTTTTATGCTGACATCCTTAAAGCAGGAAAATTATAGTATGTCCAGATGATCATACAACCCAGTAAAATGCTTGAAAAAGTTGAATGAATAGGTTGCAATACATAATTTGTTCACCAGTATGGGAAAACATTTTTTTTTCCCAAAGTTAATGGTACATAAACATCTTGGGACATTACTTAACATAATTGGGCATGTAGTGACAAAAATATAGTTGTTACTGTTGGTAAAAAATGAAATTAAAGCATATATAGTAAACCTTGTAGAAAAGTGTCTGTGACAGGATGTGTATGGATATATTTCTAAATGAGTGAAGAAGTCCAGATGTAATGAAAACTATCTTTTCCAGGGTTATTATAACAAAGTTAAAATAAAATAGTAGTTATTTCTGGTTCACTTATTTAAAATGACATTGATATAACCTGAAGGAGTAAAAATAAGGTATACAGAATTAATTACAGAAGTTGAATTTCTGGGTTATAAAGACTGAATGAATTGTTTGGGACTGTTTAACATAAAGTAAAGATACAGATCTGGTGATCTTATCCAAGTATATAAAGCTACAAAGAATGTGTTTTGAGAGGAAAATATAGGCCTATGCAGAAGAGATGTTAAGTCACAATTCAGGTTAAGTGTCATGAGATTCTCAACAGAAAATATAAACTGGTTCTTTGAAAAAATAGTAGGAACTTAGAATGCCACTTGTATAGTATAAGGGGGTCCTACGTTATGAAGAGTTTTAAAAAATAAACTGGACAATCACTGGTTGTATATTTTATCATTTCTAGGAAGTGAAATGAGCCTTATTTCCTGATCTGGAAATAGAATATGCTATATTGTACTGTACTTCTTCTTTTGGCTTTTCCCGGTTAGGGGTTGCCACAGCGGATCACCTGTCTGCTCATGATTGGCAGTGGAGTTTTACAGTGTCAAATTGCTAGCCCGGCACCCAACCTTCCACAGAAGGCACACATACACATGCACTCACACCTAGGGCAAATTTAGAGTGTCCAATCCACCTGCAGCATGTCTTTGGGATGTGGGAGCAAACTGGAGCACCCGAAGGAAACCCACACGACCAGAGGGAGGACATGCAGACTCAGCACAGAAGGCACCCCAGCCGAGGATCGAACTGGAGAATCTCTTGCTGTGAGGCCACAATGCTAACCACTGAACCACCATGGCCGCCCGCTATATTGTACTGTACTGTACTGTTAAAATACAAATGATATGCAGCCAGCCCAGGCAAGCAAGATGATACCGGGTAACAAACAAGCAGTCAGCAGCCATACCTAGTGTAAATGCTTTTGTAACATACCCAAAAAGCAATGTAAATCAAATAATCATTCTTTCATATTAAGTGGAGGTACCAACCATTTTGCCAGTGTCTGTTTACAATGGAGAAAATCTTAGCAACAGAATATTCTAAATCAAATGAACCGTTATTGTCAGAAATGATTGTGAGACCAGCCAAATTATAGCTTGCAAATGTTGTCCAAGATAAATGCATCAACAATGTGTTTAATTATGGGCAGAATTGCTCAGTCAATGAAAAACAGCAAGGATTTTGATTTCAGAGAATATGGATAAGAGACAAAGCAATTAAATTTAAACTGGACATTGAGGCTGAATGTTAATATTTGACTATTAACATAAAAGTGTTGTGTTTAGACTGCACATTCTGAATCTATGTTACTGTTGTATATGGGCAAAAGGTAAAGCATCTGTCAAATAAGTCTGATCAGTATGTACAGAAGTAACATATACAATCTGCTATTTCAGGTAGTCACCTTACAGATACAGTTAAAACAACCAAGCTTATTGGTCAGATGTTATTGTGTAATTATTAGCATGAAAAAGGTTGATGCAATTTACATGAATAATGATGGTATGTATGAGAATACAGTTAACAAAATTATGCTGTGTGACCAAACCGGATAATTCAATAATACCAGCAATGTGCTTCTGTGATATAGTATACTGAGAGCACATAAGAAGTCAGTCAGAAAATTTGCAAAGTCAGTAAGCACAGACAACAGTGTAACAGGTAATCATATTCAGCATTTTTTATCATAGTAATAGGACATAGGTATCTAGCCTATGTCTTATTACAATGCAGTCTAAGTACATGGGATCCATTGCCTTAGCAGCAAATTACAGTGTTTTATCAGTTGGCAATCTTTAGTCAATTATTAATATGACTTAAAACTACAGACAATTTACAGTCTAAGCACTTGTGGTTTGTTACTAAAGGCAACTGAAGAGAATGCTTTCCAGGCAATCTCTAGACAAGTAAATTCAATTGTAATTAAATGTTAAATAAATAAATACATAAAAAAGTAGTCATATGACTAGAGGTGACTGAGAATTGTAGACCTGCAGATATTTTTTTTCCTTTGCCAATAAGTGGTTTGATGTGATTTATGAAGAGAAAACATAATGCTAGATTTTTGGATAGTGCAGAGATTTGGTGGAATTTCACAGTGTTAGCCAGTATCTGGTTTGAAATTACTTCAAAGTTTTTAGAGTTTTGTTAGACATGTATTGTAACTAAAATCATGGCCACAGCATGCTGTTTCTTCATATGGGAGAGCGGGCAGGAGAGATGCCTCTGCTCTGAAGGGGTGGTGGTATGCCTTGTGAATTTCCTGATACTTTATAGAATGCCATCTGTCTTTAATCTGTTAAATTAAACCCTTGAGTTATCTGGCATGGGGGGAGGGTATCTTTTCTTACATACAGGGTTGTTCTTGATTTGCAAAGCATAATAAAACATTTTCAGGATTGGTCATTTTTGCTTGAATCAAGTAATGCACTCAAGGTATCAACTCTCAAAACATTGATAAAGTTGAGCAAGGCCTGCAATGTACCAGTGCCAAATTTTTCAGGACCTATCCAAAAGTAAAGGGAGAAAAGGCCCAGAAACAAGGAGAATTTTAAATATTACTCTAATTCACTTTAAAAAAATAATGGAATGATAGATTTTGAATCTATACATCTATGATTCCTGGATACCATTGACTTCTCTGCAAAACAGTGTGGTTTTCCAGAAAACTTAGTGGCAGGACAAAACATAAAAGACAACATCCAAGATTGCAAAATCAGGGACAGTTGAGAGGTATAGTGCCAGCATACCTCAGACTTTTTTGCTCAGGAATTTTGAACATAGCAAAAAGAATGTAGGAACAAGCCCCAACAAATCTGAAAAAATAATATTACTTTAATTCACTTAAAAGTTAATAAACAACCTATTCTGCATTAACAAGCATTTTCTGAGCAATAAGCAGTATGCACCTCTAATGCTTGGCATTACTGAAGTCTCTGTAATCTTCACTGATTTACCAGAAAATTGAGAAAGGGCAAAAATATGAGTCAAAATCAGAGACTTTTTGAGAGGCTTTGTTCCCTTCATACCTCTCAACTTCTTTACTTAATAATTCTGGACATAGCCAAAATAATGCAGAGGTAAAGACCGAGAGTGAGGGAAAACTTTTAAATATTACTTTATATCACTTAAAAAGTTAATAGAAAGGCATCACTGGGATTCATTAAACTCCATGCAGGAATAATGCTATTTTGGGATGGAGCAGATTGTGCCAGTGCAGCACAGCAGTGTACCTTGCATATTTATGAAGGCACGCTGCTGTATAACCTGCACGGGCGTGATCCATGAACGAGTGCAGGGGGTGTATCAGAGCATTGCTTGCACAGTAAACATGCCCCCTGCACTCAGGAAGTGCTGTATGGCACTTTGAAAAGAAAAATATTGTCTGCAGACACTGTCAGCATCCCCCCCAACTGAACAGATATCTACAGAATGTCCAGATTTGTGTCTTGGCAAAGAACTGAGGCTTGAAATCATTAAATAATGACAAACATATGAGTGTAAGACCCCACATCCTCCAAGTAATTCATGCTAATGTAAAACCTATTAGTCATCAACTTCCCAAGTTTGTAAGAGCAATATTTAAAATATGTCCTCTTTGCCCTTCCATCATGTTAGGCTTCGTCCACATTGTATGCTGTCAGAGGTGGAGATGTATGACTGTTAGCTATGCTCACATCCCTAAACTAATAAAAACAAAACAAATATTTTTTTTCATTCCCACTAAAGTTTAAGTGTAGCTCAGTGGGTGTGGGCATTACACAGCTGTGTATAGCATAGCTTAAACATCCGAAGGAGCTAAAAATAAATATACAGCCAAAATAGTCAAAGTGAAATAGTGTAGTGGTTAGAGCATTCACAAAACATGCAGTTATTCACGGTTTGACCCCCAATGGAGTCCATTAATTTTTATAAGTGAAAACAGCACTAAAAATATCTTTTTTCATAAATAGGCAGCGAATAATATATATTTGTTAACCAGGGTAGTGTAGCAGGTTCAAATGTAAGGTGTCAGTGTAGTATAGATGGGAAACCCCATATAAATACAAGTGTCCCATACAGCATAACCACAAAATAATATAATGTAATGAAAGCACATAGGGGGATGTTATGGAAGGGAAACATACATATCATAAGATGTCATTAAGAAGGAATCAACTGCACAGTCCTGATAGTCTATAAAATGAAAGCTGAACAATGCTAAATATTGCTCAGCTATGTTTAGCCAGAGTAAGCATTGCTTAAATTGGTATGCTTAGCAATAATTAGAGTAGCTAAGTGGATTTGCGCACTGGTAAGCAGTGCTTAGCATCTACCCCTTTAAGCAATGCTTATCTGTGCTAAGCGGGTTTGCCCGTCACTTAGATTAGCTCAGCATATTCAAAATTGGCCAATCAGGGCAAAGAGTGGGAATCCAGCCCTATTTAAACCCATCAGGCGAGAATACAACCATAACCAGTTATAGCTGATCACTGCAGGCACCATGGCTGGTGTTGGTGAAGGTGTGCACTTTTGGGTGCAAAGATGGGGCATTCGGAAGTCCACAGTCATGGTTGGACTCCTTGTAAAACACCATGAAGGGAGACTGCTGCAGGACAAGTACCAGCACTCCCAATACAAAGGGGAGGCCTGGGACTGTCTCACACATGACCTCACCAGTGCCGCTGGTATCCCTCGGACTGGTGAGCAGGACCGGCACCATTAGGCTGACCTGAAGCATAGGAAATGGGACCAATTGGACCAGTGGATCCAAGACACTTGGGCACAGAATCTCCTAGCAGTATGTAAGTAACAGTATCGATTATTCTGCAACAAAGTCCAGCCTAAGTATGAGATGGATAGGTATGCATAAATGCTTCTCTATCTCCTGTACAGCTGCAGATGAGAGAGCTGTGAATGTGGACACCCATGCCAGCAGGCTGCTAATGCTGTGTCGTGAGGCTGGTGAGTACAAATCTAGCTTGTAGTAGTCAGGGAAAATAAACAGAAAGGCTGCCAGTAGTTAGAAATGTGTATTGTTTGTGCTACGTAAATGAGACATTAGCAGTGTAATACTGATGTACAAAAGTGTCAGCACCTGCCAGTAAAAATCAAAACCCCAGACTGTTGTCTTTACTTTGCTATGTGTTAGCATGAATCTGAATGTGTACCTGTTCTGCACAGAAACTATGGCTCTGACAGCATTAATTAATTGAGGCTCATCTGACAAAGATAGTGGAATTGTAAAACAGATTAACTATAAAAAATGTTCCATGCACCAAGATCTGATTCCTGAATAGGAATGTTGTGTTAACCATTGTTTTCCATACTGTAATATGTGAAGGTGTGAATACACAGTATAAGAACTATCTGCCATACATGAATGTCAGAATTACAAAGCAGATTGTCGAAACAAGAGAGTATTATGTAGAAAACAGTCAAGAAAAAAACAACACTTCCCCAATAGCTCATTGTGATGAAATGCAACCTTGCTGTATCTTTTTGTGTAAACAAGCATGGTTCAAATCCTGGGATTGGTATTAAGATGTATGCATAATCTCACCCAAGAATATGTGAATGTGTGTAGAAACAGTCAGGTATTGTTAACAGAAATTTCTTCCACAGGTCTGCCAGGTAAGAAAAGGTATAAATATCCAACCTCAAGGCTGCAAATGACAGCAAGATAAGTACACACACACACACACACACACACACACACACACACACACACACACACACACACACACACAGTATGAGTGCACATATGTAACCTTGACTATGTGAATATTGGTAAAAACAGTCAGGTAGTGTTAACAGTAATTTCCTCCAAAGGTCTGCAAGTAAGAAAATGTATAAATGAGCTGTACGTAGGCTGTAATTATACACTGTGTACAAACATACCACTGCCCAACCCAAGGTCATAGGTCGATATATATGAAGTGAGATGATACCTGGAGAGTAATGATTATAGCAAATATCATTAAAGTTGTGAGCAATTGAAGCCTATACAGTTGTTAATTGGGGTCTATATTATAAAGACAAAAGCTGTAAATGGAATACACCTACACTGACACATAAAGGCTGATGTACAAAAAGAGCGAAATACATAATTGGCAAAAATGAAAACGCTGAACATATTTTGTCAACCAACAGCACCATGTTGGTAAGCTCAAACTAACTAAATAAAATTAAATTAACACACTTTGCTGTGCCCCCCACAACCCCCTGCTTAAATATACCAACTCCGAGATCGCACTACAGTGGGGAAAAGGATATATTTCCTCATCCCCATGATCGCCCTTCTGGCCAAGCAAATACGTTAGGCATTTTCATTTTTGCCTATTACGTATTTTGCTTTTTGCACATCAACCTTTATGTGTCGATGTATATGTATTCACTAATTTGGGCTTTCGTGTTTATAATATAGACCCATTAATTGACATCTCTCTCTCCCTCCCTATCTGCACCAATAATCTAAATATATAAATCAGCGGGTATGTTTTTCATAAAACCTACTGTTGGGACATGTGTCCTATTCTTCTACAAATATTTAAATGTTTGATTATTAATGTTCCCTGTTCAAATATTATCATTGGTGGTCTGTTGCTATCAATGTAACCTGCATGCTGTTATAATGTCCATTGTGGCTCCATATATGCATGTGTTCTGTTTGCTATGCAACTGTTTCAAATCTGTTGTTTTGGGTTAATGGGAACACCCATGCATGCTGTTATAACTAATCCTGGAATGTATTGTTCATGACTAACCAACATATGTTTTAAAACCTCAACACCATAGCACATCTGGGAAGGCCAGTACCAGTGGATTCACCTGTACTGCCTCAACTGGTCATGGCACCGGGCCCCAGCACATCTGGGACCTAACCCGGGACCTCCTCGTCCACTGGTCCAGCACCACCTTCGGGTAGGACCACCTCAGTGGATGGGGCCAGTCCCTCCTCCCGGGAGTGGGCGTGGACAGGACACCGTTGCCCAATGTCAGATCTGGGGATTGGCGCATAGCGAGCTTCAAAAGGAGTTCGGAGATCAGCTACTCCAGCTTGAGGGCCACATGGTGCATTTTGAGTTTCAGCCAGCCCCTCCTGCTCAGCTCCCAGCACAGCTACCTTTGGGGCCATGAAAGTGGAGTGGTGACTGTCGATGGATGGGGACCTCAGCCCCACTATATCCATTTGGTGGCTCGTGGGTGTCTGATTCCCAACCACCCTTCCCGTCCAAGGTGTTCACCCCCCACATGTCATATATGCCCCTATCTGCTGTCTTGTCTATCTTGTCTGTCTTCCTACCCAATCAACCTCCCCACATATACCTGCTATCCTTCCGCAACATCCCAATCTCACCTTATAAAAAAAAAAAAAAAAAAAAAGGGCAATCTGTTTCCACAAAAAAATGTTGTCCCATACATAGCTGACCATTTCACACACATGCCCACTGGAAACATGTAATCCAGTCTAATTGGCTTAAAAACACATTACTGTTGTCCTCGCCCCTCTTTCAGGGGTTTGAGTGTCCAACTTCACCTCCAAATTCAGTACAAATGCACAGCTGTTGCTGTATCAGAAATGGACAGCTATGGGCCTTCTCTACACCCATCCTGCACATCCCTAGCTATCTTTCATATTGTTTTTCCCTGTCCATGCCTCCTTTTTCCCCACTTTCCTATTACCCCTTTTGTCCTTTCTTTTAAAGAAATTAGCACCAGGGTAAGCAGGAGTAAGCTGCAATAAGCAGCAGTAAGTGTCAGTAAGTGAGTTTGTATGATACTAAGTGATGCCTACACAGATTAAGCAGTTTCACATTTAGCCGTGTGTGCTAAGCGATGCCTACACAGATTAAGCAGTTTCCATTTTAACTGTGTGTTGGCATTGTTTACCATCATGCAAACCCACACAAATCCACTTACAACTGCTTAAAACTGCCTTAATCACCCTGTCTCCATCAGCCACTGTTCTACCCAGCAACAAAATAATCAGCCCTGCCAAGTCTTGAACCCAAGACCCTATATATTGTAGTCAGAGCAATTTACCACTACACCATCAAAGTGTGATATGAATGTTGCTTTTTCAAATATATCATTCAGTACAGGTAAAGAAGAGTAGGGAACTAACACTGTGGAATCAGTCATGTTTAGCATAGATAAATATACACATATAGATGTGTATGGTGATAGATAAATATGAAAAAGTATATACATCAGATATATGGAGCTATACATATAAAACAAATATGTATAGAATATATGCATAAATATATATATGTATGGGTCTACTTCACATAATTGAACACCCAAATGTTTGACTTTCATATGGCCGAGACCATATGATCGTACATTTGAATGTTATAAAATGTGAATAAACAAAAAATAAACAAAAAAAAAAAAAACTAAAACATGCTAGCAGGGGCCAAGCCCCCCCCTGCACCCCCCCCTGCACCCCCCCCCCGCTATTTAAATATACGAACTCCGAGATCACACTACATTGAGGTAAAGGGAAATCTTCCCTTTCCAAGCTCCATGGAGATCCCCATTCAGACCATTCAAACTTTTAAAAGTTCCATCATATGGTCTCTGCCATATGAAAGTCGAGCTTTTAAAAGTTCGACCTTCTGAAGGAGACCCATATATATATATATATATATATATATATATATATATATATATATATATATATATATATATATATATATATATATCTATGCTCATAACTTGTAGTGGAGTCATACCCAGCACCATACCTCTACACATGTTAGTGTAGTAATTCTGGACAAAGGCTGTCAAAATGGGGGGACAATGGTCCACGAACAGGGACATAATGTACGTAATGCAGTTATAAATGTAGAATGTAGCTACAATATCTGGGTTCATGTCAGCATACATATTCAGAAAGATGTGAGTTTTGAAACTGAAATGTATGTCATCATTTACAGACAGAAATCCTCACATCATCACAGTGATTTATCACAGAAATGAAAATAATGATTCTGTGGAACAGAACATACATATGAGCAACAATCATGGACAGTCTGAAACAATCTGGCCAGTTGAGATGTATGCTCAGAACCCCTTAGTGCAACAAATCTGGACCAAGCCTGACCAAGAGGGGGTGTAAAGCCATGAAACTGGGAATATATCATAAATAATGGAGTAGATAAGGTGACACAGTTGATGCAGTAACACTCTCCTATCTGTTGCACCATATATTGACTGGAATAGCCCAAGTACAAAACCAAATTACTTCCCACTACTCACTGACATAAATCATCATATCATCCCCCTGATGTGTCAGACATACACAGCATGTATGGAGTCCAGGCAACAGTACATCTGATAAATATCGGGACATAACATCACTGTAGAAAAACTAGACTGAGTTGCTAGGCATGTCACCAAGTACTGTCTAAACTACAGGCCTACTGACACAACACAAACCCAATTTTGCTATGGGGGAATACACATGTAATTGCAAATATATCAGGCACTACAGGGATGTAACAGCACTGACCAACAGACACCAGCGTGAAAGTGCATACCTAGAACCAGTCTCACCACATTCAAAGTGACATACTTGTAAGTCACAGGAATAGTAGAGTACATGGACTGTGTGAACAAAATCATAAGCATGTTTTCCACTCACACACTACCACTGTATATACTGGCCCAATTCACAGTGTAGTCTGACACCTAACTGTGGTATGGAACATGTCTCAGTCTACCCCTACAAACATGTACAGCTGATAGAGCACCAGAAACTGGAGTAGCATGCAAAGTCAGATAGAAAAAGAGACTCAACACATACATCTACCCCCCCTAGAAAGGCCAAATAACGCATTCACAATACATTGCTCCACAATCCTGACAGTCTGTCAAGAATTGACAGAAATATACAATCATCTCAACTGTATAGAGGCCCACAGAACATCTGGGCTTTGTCCTCATATATAAGGCCTTCTACAAGTAACATGTCTGTCAGTCTGATACATCACTGGGATGATATCTGGAATAGTCACTATATAATGATATACTATACCTATACACCTCTTACAGCATGACATCTGGACAAATCCTGACATATTTGGGGGCAGAGGCCCAAACACAGGGGCATTATTGACATATTGCTGTCATAAACTGAGAAAGTTGCTGGTGTAACAGGGTTGTTGTAACATATCTGTTCTGAGGGATATGAAGTCAGAAACAGACATGGATGTTACCATTTACTGACTGCAATCCTCAGAGTATGCTACTGAATTTCCAAAGCCAAAACATGTGTGAGTAATACACCAAATATGAGTCCAAACTCTGGTCAGTCTGTGGATAGCCCTACAGTTGAGAGTTATGTCAACCACATAACACTATCAGACTTAGTTTCATACAGAGCAGCCATATCCACACAAACCCTGTCAAACTAGCATTACTTCAACTATATAACAGCAACACGTCCATTCTGTCTGTGTCTGGAACATTCTAGCCCAGTTTGTTGGGCTGTTTCCACAGTATTTGTTGTAAGAGGTATTCCCAACTACACTCTTTGATGCTGTTCGTCACACGCCTCCATAAAGTACGCCTCCCAGGCAAGGAAAAGAGGCAACTCCCACATGAAGTACTGAGTTATAGGAGTATGTTTCCATACTATTGGGTATGGGAATGATACCACAGTTGTTCCACATGCAATTGGCAAGCAGGGGACTCCAACAGGTGCACAGGCTATCAGCTGCTCATAAGCATTATCTACTAAAGGCAAGATGCTGCTTATACAAAACAGATGTATATCCTACATCTGTCTCAGAGAGAGAGAGAGAGAGAGAGACACACACACACACACACGCACACACACACACGCACACACACACACACACACACACACACACACACACACACACACACACACACACACACACACACACACACACGCACACACACACACACACACACACACAAACAGAGAAACAAACAGACAGACAAACAGGCACAACATACTAAGACTGATGGAGTATACCAACTGAACTGAAAATAAAAAAAAAACACAGCTATGTCAAACAATTAAGCCTGTATTGAGGCATGTAAACGTGGAAAATAGGAAGTTCAAACAATATTATGTCTCAACAGCACATGCTGTACTGATATATTGCTGAGCAGAACCTATGGCCATAGAAACTGTGTCTGTCTGTAGTAACATAGAATATAGCTCAGGGCCCTGAGTTACTCCAGGAAAAGATGGCTCACATATGACCACCACTGGAGTGTGTGTTGCACAATACTGACTGTAACACTGCTAGGCCACATCCAGTTCAAATCATACCATCAGTAACACTGCTACATTCAGCTCTGACTTGTGCCTCTTTTTCAATGCCAATGTCTCCAACTCATATAACATAGTTGGTCTCACCACCCTCTTGTAGACCTTCCCTATCACTCTTAATGGTACTTGTCTGTCTCATATCACATCTGATACTCTTCCCCACCACCCACATCCTGCCCATACTCACGTCTTCACCTCTTCCCCACACTCGCCATTACTCTGAACTGTTGTTCCCAAGTATTTCCACCTATCCACCTTTGCAAACTGTACTCCCTGCATCCTCACAATTCCTCCATCCTCCCTCCCATTCACACACATATATTCCATCATAGTCCTGCTGACCATCATTCTTCCCCTCTCTAGACCATACCTCCATCTCTCCAGGGTCTCCTCAACCTGTTCTCTACTCTCACTACAGACCACAATGTCATCTGCAAACAGCACAGTCTAGGGGGACTCCTGTCTGATCATGTCTGTCAACCTGTCCATCACCATTGCAAATAAGAAAGGGCTCATAGCTGATCCCTGATGTACTCCCACCTCAACCTTAAACATACTTGTCACTCCCAATGCAGAACTCACCACTGTCACACTAGCCTTGTACATATCCTGTAGCATTCTTATGGATTCCTCCGCCACTCCTGACCACCTCATACAATACCACAACTCCTCTCTAGGTATCCTGTCATATGCTGTCTCTTAAGTCCACAAAGACACAATGCAGCTACGTCTGACCTTCTCTGTATGTCCCCATCAGCACTCTCAGATCAAACATCACATCTGTACTGCTCTGTCCTGGCATGAAACCATGCTGCTGGTCAGTAATCCTCACCTCCCTTCTTAGCCTAGCTTCCACCACCCTTTACCATCACCTCATGCTGTGACTGATTAATGTTATCCCTCTGTAGTTACTACAGCTCTGCACACCACCCTTATTCTCATAATCAGTACCCAAACATATTTTATCCACTCCTCATGCATCCTCTCACTTTCCAAGATTACAGTAAACAATCCAGTTAAAAAGACCACTGCCATTTGTCCTAAACACATGCTTCCACAGATATGTCATCTGGAACAAAAGCCTTTCCTTTCTTAAACCTCTTCATAGCTATCCTTACCTCCCCCTTGATATTCTGTTGCACATCCTGATTCACCATACCCACATCATCCAACTTTCTCACTCTCGCATTCTCTTCATTAAACAGCCCATCAAAGTACTGTTCCACCTGCTTGGCACACTCTCCTCGCTAGTGAACTCACTTCCATCATTATCCTTTCTCAGCCTTATCTGCTGCACATCCTTCCTAGCTAAATGCCTCTGTCAAGCCAATTGGTACAGGTTCTATTCTCCATCCTTGGTGTCCAACCTTACATACAATCCTTCAGATGCCCCATCCTCAGCCTTTGTCACCACTCTCTTTGCCATGCATCCCATCTCCCTATACACCTGTCTACTTTCTTCATCTGTCTGACAATCTCACATCTCCTTGGCCAACCTCTTTCTCTGTATACTCCACTGTACTTCCTCATGCCACCACCAGGTCTCCTTGTTCTCCTTCCTCTGTGCAGATGTCACACCAAGCCCCATTCTACTCATCTCCCTTACTAGCAGATATTTGCTAACTCTTCACTGCCACCCACTGCCTGTCTTAACTCTTTCATGAACTCAGTCTCACAATCACCCTTTCTCAGTATCCATCATTTGATCCATAGTGCTGCCCTCACACTCCTCCCCCTCTTCTTGATCACTAACATAATCCCACAGACCAACCATCCACACTACCTAACTACACTTTCAACTGTCACCACTTAACAGTTACCAATCCTGTTCAAACAGGCCCACCACATAGGAGATAATCCAACTGTGAGCATCTTCCTCCACTCTTGTTTGTCACCCTATGCCCCTCGGTCTTGTAAAACTATGTATTCACCACACCCAAGTCCATTCTCTGTTGTAAACTCCACCACCATCTCACCTTCTGCATTCTTTTGCTTAACACCATACCTACACATCACTTCTGCATCCCCTCTGTCTCCTTCACCAACATGCCCATTAAATCTTCTCCAATCACCACTCACTCACCCTTGGGTACAGACTTCACCAGTTCATCCAACCACATCAAAGTACGTCTGTCTCATCCATCACACATGCAATTAGCGGAGCATATGCACTAACAACTGTCAACATTACACCATCAATTCCCTGCCTCCTGAACATCACTCTATCCAACACTCTTATCACCTCCAGTAACACTCTTGGCATAATGTTCCTTCAGGTTAACCCCTACACCATTTCCCCTCCCATACACACCATGATAGAACTATTTGCACCCAACTCCAATACACACAGCTGTACACCCCTTTCATCTGATCTCTGGCACACACAATATATCCACCTTTCCTCTGTCCAGCATATCAGCTAGCTCTGTCTCCATACCAGTCATACTCAAAACATTAACAGTTCCTACCCTCACTACCACACACCTAGCCTTTCTCCTCTCTGCCTGCCATATGAGCATCAGACATCCTCCAGGGTATGTCTGTGAGTGCAAAGGCTACTGTACTATCAAATGACATATGTGTGTTACAGCAATATGAAGAAAGTGCATGTGTGTTGTCCTACCGATGTCCTGCCCTAACAGGTTGACATGACTGACTGAGCCGCAAGACTGTCATTACAGTGTGCCATACTGACATAGAACAGAAATGTATAGCAGGTATTACTGGTGCATCTGTATGTATGGGTACCTGTCTGCCTCATAACAACTAACATAGGATGCAAAACATCAGGTGATTAGTGAATAAGCTGTACAGGTTGTATATGTGAGTAACCTTAGTTTCTGTGCATCCAACAGAGTTATACCTCTACGGCTACTGGTTGTGTCATTGCCCTGACACAGACATGAGTAGTATAATAAGCATGAGTATCTCACTGAAATTGTAGAGGTGGCCAACTGTGTCCTGACCCTGTGTCCATACCTACAACAAACAGATATATGACCACCTACATAGCTGTATGGCCTCAGCAATACCTTACTTGTAAAACCTGTCTCCACCAAAGTAGAGAAAACCCCTTTACTGGACAGCAGCAATGCACAAAGCACATAATGTAATGCTATATTGATTGTACAGGGCAAAGTAGGAGCAGGCACCAACTGGGCGGCATGTCAACCTTTGTCTGAATGAGCATATTACATCACAGGTGGATTACTGTAATGCTAACTATGGGTACAAATTGGACACATCCACTAAGGGCAATCACAAGGCCATCTTCACATATGTCTGACGTCTCAGCGGCACCAACCCACCCTGTAAGGGTGGTCAATCACAGCACATACACACACACTATAGCTACAGCTAACCTGCTGCAGACAGTTTTAGGGCAACAATCACCCCCCTAGATCACCATCAACATAGGTGGATATGCACAGCACATGCACCCTTCCCCTCTTCATCATGGATCAGGTGCAAACTGCCTAATCAAAATTAACAAAAGCAAGTCCCCTTGGAGCCTGATAACATTCCTGTCTGCATCCTACATGAACCCTGGCATATGCTTCCAGCTCCATTACACAGTGTATGAAAGCAAAGCCTGAGCACCATTGACATCCCATCCTCAAGGAACACAGACACTGTCATCCCTCTACACAAACATGAATAATAAATGGTAGTTTATGCAATGTACTGGCCCTCATTGGAGGGAACATGACACATCAGGACCAGAAGTACCATGCATGTTCATACAGTGCTGCCAGGTACAGGGGTATGATGTGTTTGCATGTGGTGGCTAATGATAGTCCATATGCACGTGCTGGCTCTGTAAAGAACTCTGGGTATAGTCTGAGGTCCAGTGATATTTTTCCCTGTGTATGTCTTCCAGGTGCCATGCAGCAGCAACCGCCTTACACTGATGTGGAGACAGCAGCCATCACAGAAGCTGTACTCTTAAACTATACCATCCTTTCTGGCCATAACCTGCAAAATCTGCTGGACCAGACTGCCTTGTCAGATGAGATCATCCACAGAGTCCACCATGGATGCACATGCGATCAGGTCAGGCATAGAGCAACTGACCTGATATGTTGTGCCCGGCAAAGTCCTGCTGCTGTAGCAAGGGACTGTACTGCTACAGGTGTGGGGACAGCTGCACAGGCTCCATGTACGGTGACAGAGAAGCTCCTTGTCAACATTGGGGTGGCCCCCACCCAAATTCAAACATGGGAAACAGCAGTTGTGTAGGTGGGTGGCACCCAGGCAATAGGCAAAGAGCATCCAGGTATGGCCAAAGTGCACAACAAAGTAATGAGGTAGCATTTAAACTGTCTTCTACAGAGTCTCTAGATGCATATTTCAGTGCAAAATGAATTAGTGGGTGGGGTAAAGTAATGCACACAAGTGCACATCTATGGTGAAGGACAGCAAAGTGTGTACTGTAACTGTGCAGAAACGTAGCGTTCATCTTGTACCAATGCCTAATGTGAATCTGCTGACAATACCTCTCCCTCACAACTGCATAGGTCCCTCTGATCTGCACATGGGACAGTAGCCTAAACCCAGTAAGTATAGGGTTTCCCTGTTGTGGCTCACCAGTACCTCAGGTATGCTAAGGTTAATGCATGTGACCATGCACACAACTGTTACACTCAGCCATTTGGCAATATCTGCATGTTCACCTCTGGTGGTGTTTACTGCATTCCATCACAGTGGTCATGACAAGAGCCTATTTGCAGGAGATGTCACATATCTGTACCATACCTCACAACCTGTCATTGCAGGACACCTCGACAAAGACTGCCAAAATGGGAGGGGGGCAAAGGCCCAAAACTAGGGTCATATTGTAGAAATTAGTGGTATACAGTGCTTATAAATGGTGTACACACCTGTTAGAATGTCAGGTATGTGTGATATACAAAAATGAGAGCACAATAGACAAGTTCAGCATACTGTCAACCTTTCATGTGACCTATAACCTGCACAATTCAATTGTAAAGCAAACTAATCTGTTGGGGTAACAATAATGATACATAACAATAGTACAGTGTACAGACCACCAAAGTCAAGTGCAGATGACCTAGAGGAATTCATACATTTCTTACATGAAACACAGGAGGGAAGAATAATATTAGCTGGGGACTTAAATTTATCAGAAACAGACTGGAATAATATTGATTCAACAACATTAGTAAAGAAACTATTCACAGAGTATGTTCAGGAACAACAAATGATTCAGATTGTAAAAAAAAAACTACCAGGGGGCAGAATATAGTAAATATCGTTTGTGTTCCCAAAGAAATTACTGTAACTTCAAGTCAAGTTTTACCACCATTGATGTGCAGTGATCATGGGGTCATAAAGGTCAATTTGTTTCTAGATAATTCTGCCATATTGAAATCTAAGCCAATGCACAGAAGGTTATTTACAAATTATAGGGAAGCAAAACAGTTACTGTATAAAACTAACTGGAGGGAGGTGTTCAGTGGAAAAAACTGCAGATGGAATGTGGAAAGTTTTGAAAGAGAAATTGTTTGAGTGCAAAAAGTCAAAAAAATGTCTAACATCAGGATCTAGGCATGCAACATCAGGGGGGGTATATTTCCATAAGAACAAAATACCTGATTAAGGTGAGAGACAAAAAATAAAAGAAATGGAAGAGAGGTCAAACTACAAGTTTGAAAACTGAAATAAATGAGCTGCACAAACAGATTAAGCATAGTGTTAGACAAGATCAAGAAAAATTTGAAGAAAATGTATATAAAGATATTGAGCATAATAGGAAACCTTTTTATAAATACATAAGATGTGGAAGGAGTAAAGATACACAAATTGATAAACTGTGTGCAGATTCTAAAATTTATTCTCAGACACAACAGATTATAGATATATTAACAAAATCTTATGCAAAACCGTTTGGCTCCACAAAAGGGGTGGTAAGTTGTCCTAGTGATATATCCAGGCAACCCCAGATACTGGAATCAAATTAAATTATATTGAAAAAGAACTGTGCAAACTGGATCCAAACAAAGCACAGGGAGGAGATGGAATAAGTAACAATGACCTGAGAACACTTAAGCAAGAACTTACACTGCCATAAAATCTATTATTCACTAGGTCGTATACATATAGGGAAATTCCTCAAGATTGGAGACATGCACTTATTAAACCTGTTTTTAAGGGAAAGGGGAGTAGGACAAACCCAGAATCATATAGACCCTTAAGTCTACTTTCATGTTGTGGAAAAATAATAGAGAAGGTAATACTGGATAAGTTATTGTCAGAACTGGATAGGTTGGGACTTGAAACCAAATATCAGCATGCATATATTGAAAATAGATCTATTACCACTTGTAACATGATGTTCTATAACAATATAATAACAGCTATGAATGAAAAATTGTGCTGTGATGTGATTTATATAGATTTAACTTCAGCATTTGACAAGGTCATGCACAAAACACTGATCAATAAATTAGTACAACTAGGTATCGATGTACTGTTGATAAGATGGATAGCTGCATGGCTTACAAATAGGACATGGCAAGTATCACACACCAACTGAACAGGTGAAATCTTTGGTTACAGTCAAGGTGTCCCACTGGGCTCTGTACTAGACCCTTACTTGTTTAGATTGTATCTTTCAGATCTTACTTTTTCATCTGAGGTGTTCTACAGTCTATATGCTGACAACCTGAAATTGGGTAAACTGATTACAAGTGTTGCAGATAAGGCATGTCTGCAAAATAATTTGACTAAATTGACTATATGGGCACAGGAGAATAATATGTTGATAAATACATCAAAAACTAAGCATATGAGATTTGGGAGACATAAACTGAAAGGTGAATATTTAATACAGCACACAGTGATTGAAACTGTAGACTCATTTAAGGACCTGGGTATATGGGTAGATTCAGCTATGAGTTTTTCTAATCATATCAACCAGCTGGCTAATGATAGTTATAGAACTATAGGTTGTATAAAAAGATTTATAAAGTCTAGGAAATCAAACATAATGAAGTCATTGTTTGTTAGTTACATTAGACCCAAACGTGTGTATGGAATAAAAATATGGAAACCCTATAGGAAAACAAGCATGCATAAACTGGAAAGGGTAAAGCGGAAATATACTAAGGGCATCCATGGATGTGAAAATCTAAGTTACTATGAAAGACTAAAATATCTGAACTTGTACAGTGTCTCTTACAGATATTTAAGAGGAGACTTTATTCAGGTATATAGGGCATTTAGGGACAACTACCTCTGGGAATGTTTGGGGTTATCAAGATGTACTGGAGAATTGTCAGATAACCTATGTAGAAGATTCTATAGGAACAAGAAGTGTACTAATTGGTTCTCTGACAGAGTAGCTGATGCTTGGAACAGACTACCTAATTACATTAAAGCAAGTACTAGTTTAGATATTTTTAAGAATAGCCTGGACATTTATTATGGAAACAAGTTTATTGGCATAATGGCAAGCTAGAAGGGCTTTAATGCCCGTGCTTGAAACATTTGTATGTATGTATGTATGTATGTATGTAACAACCTGGATAAATATGTGTGCACAGGCTGAAGCTAGTACTGTGTTGAAGCAGCTTTTGGTATAACTACAGCAGTATTTCTTATTGGGTACACAACAGCCATCAATTAAGGAGACGCTTTGATTAACAGCGACTAATGATTAGCTGTCCTACCAGGATTATCCTAACATATACCTAGTTGCCTGCTACAGCAACAGCCATGGTTCACATAGAGTTGATGAAGCTGCTAAGGGACTACGTTTGAGATGTATCAGCCTGGAGAAGGGTACCAAAACATTTCCACAGCATTGCACATACCATGGAACACAGTGCAGACAGTCATCAAAAGGTGGTAAATAAATGGGGCTACAGTGACATTGTGAAGGAGTGGACATCCCACCAAAGTCTATGAGAATACAAGACAAAAACTGGCCAGGGAGGCTGCCAGGAGTCCTATAGCAGCAGTAAAGGAGTAGCAGGAATCTCCAGCAAGTACTGGGTGTGTACTACATATCACAACAAACTTCCATGGTCTCCATATGTCCTGCCTATAGGGTAGAGTTGGAAGATGGAAGATGGCAGAAGTTCCTCGTACCAAACAATATCCAGGCCTGGTGAAAGTCTGAAAATAATACATTAGGTCTCCAAAAAACAAGTGGGAAAATGTGTTATGGTAAATGGGACCACGGTTGTACTCTTTGGCCACAATTCTGACAGGTGTGTTTGGTGTAATATCCCCACTGCACATCACCACAACAACAACACCCTCACAGTGAAGCATGGTGATGGCAGTGTCTGCTTTGGGGTTGCTGTTCACAAGCATGAACTGGGGCTGTAGCCATGTTAGAGGGGATTATGAACAGTTCCAAACACTGGTCACTTGTGGTTCCAAAATGTTCTGGTGTCTGCCACATAACTGTGGATGGTGAAGAACTCCACCTTTCCACACAACAATGTCCCAAACCATACATCCATATCAACAAAAGGATGGCTTCACCAGAACACATGCAACATTCTGCACTGGCCAAGTCAGAGCCCACACCTACATCCAATAGGATATATTCAGGGCAACCTGAAGAGGGGCAGTGTACAGGGGATGCCCTTACAATCTGACATAGTTGGAGGTGTTTTCCAAGGGAGACATGTGTAAACATTGGCAAGTCAAGATGTGCCATGCTGATAGACACCTTCCCATGAGGACTGAATGCTGTGATTAAATCAAAAGTTGCTTTAACAGAGTATCATGTTAAGGGTGTGCACACTCATGCAACCAGCCTATTGTACCTATTTCAGTTACCAGATGTTACCTGTAACTGATGTGTATGTTCTTCAGTTGGATTTCACAGGTTATATGTCATATGAAATGATGGCAATGTTATGAGCTGATTTCTGAGGTCTCATGTTATATATCACAAAAACCTGGCATGTTAACAGGTGTGTGTACCCTTACAATAGCCACCGTAAGCTTGGGAAGTTGTTTGAGTAACCGGCTTTGTTTTAAAATACATGTACTGCAGGTTATGTAGTCTGTACTGGCTCCAATCCACAGGCCAACCCAATAATGTATCAGACAAACACAGGAGTTATGAGGAATAGATCAAACATATGAGCCACACATGTAGACATTCAACAAAGCCTTATACAGTTGAGGGGTATATTTTGTCAGAGTTGCCACAGTGTTATACATGTGAACAGCAATAATTTATATGGGTGCAATGTGTGCTAAGTGAAGGGTCATCACCTATAATGCCACTCACATATCCCAGAGGTGTATATTAGTAGTAGCAGTAATTGGAAAGGGCTGCACTGCATGATGCTGAGGGCCTGTCCAGAGTGTGTATGTTATTGTCTGACAATGTGTTGTGAATGCCCCCCATCAGCTAATGTGAGGTCTGTGTAATGCCTTTGAGGCACCTCATCTGTCTGTGTGTGTCTGTGTGTGTGTATTTGTGTGTGTGTGTGTGTGTGTGTGTGTGTGTGTGTGTGTGTGTGTGTGTGCGTGTGTGTGTGTGTGCATGTGTGTGTGTGTGTGTGTGTGTGTGTGTGTGTGTGTGTGTGTGTGTGTGTGTGTGTGTGTGTGTATGTGTACCAGCAAACCTTATAGTGCCAGTAGTAATTTACATATATTGTTTTTCCCTCACAGGTGGACATGGTGGCTGCAGTCCCTCCTGCACTAATACTGATTTCAGTGTCTCTGCAGAAACCATGATGATACTCATATTGAGGCACAGGTGGGGTTGTCAGGGGCTGATATGTGCCATCAGTTGGCATCCCACTATTGTCAACCCCATCCCCGCACACAGTCACAATGCCCACACATACCCCATCACCAGTGACCACTGGTAATGGACAGCTGGTGGGTGGTGGCATGGAGCAGGCAACTGTGGTGATTATGGCAAGTGAGGATGCAGGCACTAGCCATAGTCAGAGTTCTGGTGAGGTCCCACACAGGCAGATGGGTAGGATGGCAGCCCATCATGCCTCTGTTGCAAGTTCCATGGCAGAAGTCACCAGACACATGTTTCAGACTGTCATGGGGGCACAGGCATGTAATGAATATAATACCAGACATATACACAGGTTTGTGGATGAGCACATCCCTGGTGTCCATGGTGATATGAACTCACTGCAGCCATCTCTGAACATACTGGGGTCATGGATAGATGGTGGGGGGAGACATTGGCACTCATCGACAGTGGAATTTCTGTGCTTAAGCATTTGGTGGACACTGGCCAGCAGCCATGTGGCTGTAGGACAGCACCATGATCAGCTGAGGGTCTACTTGGCCATGCACAATCACATTCCAATGCTGGCAGTACCACCAGCACTACTGAAGGGGATGTGCTGTCCACAACATGATGCAGCAGGCCATGGGCACGTGATCCTGGCCGGTCCCTACAGGGATGCAGATCCAGCACACAGCAGTCACCAGCGGGGAGTAGTACTGCATCTGGCCTCAGCCCTGGTGGTGCCAGTGATGCCCTTGGCATGCCCAGTTCCCATGTCCATGGCCAGAGTTGGTGAACTGTACACCCTGCCATGTACGGCCCACAGCTGTTCAAAATACCCCTGTGTAGGGTGCCCACATGGTGTGACTCTGTGCATACAAATGCACACACATCACTATCTGAAAAGTCACCTCCACACACACCACCCCTGCACTGCCCATTTAATGAACACCCCCAAACACACACATATGATGTCAACCATGTGGCCCAGCCTAGGCTTCTGGCAAACCCACACAACATCCAAGATGATGATACCTGTGCCACATCCATGCCATCAATGCAGGGACATGCTTATATGGGTCTGATGCACAGGGTGGCTTTAGCAGAGTGTAGCTATTTAATGCTGTGTAAGGTGCTGTCATCTGGCATTTGTAATAGGTACACATCAGAGTGTGTGTGCGTGTACATTTTCAGCCATGATGCATTATTGGTTTTAGTAACACTAAGCAAATGTGTTCTCACATGCTGTATTCTGTTTGTGTTCCAGGTGTCTGTGTGTCAGCAGGCTGTGCCCCTGCAGACATCACCAACAAGGAGTATGGCAGTGTAGTAACACATCGACCACGCCATTGTCAGGGTACAGTTTTATCTGCACACATTTCCCAGGTCTGTGTAACATTTCTTGCATGTGCCTCACAGCTTATAGGGCTGAGGGATTTATCTTAGTCTATAGTGGCTGACATCAGCTCTAGTATAGTGGACAATGGTGTGGTGAGTGGAATACACCTCAGATTGCTAATGCCCTCGACCAAACACACAGAGAATAATGTTCACACTCACACACAAACACACACACACACACACACACACACACACACACACACATACATATACACACACACACATACACACACACACACACACACACACACACACACACACACACACACACACACACATGCACACACAGGATCACATTTGCCAGGTTTGTGTTTGGAACCCCCCCAGAAGAGCTGAAACTCAAAACTAGTAAAATAAAAACAAAAAATGCTACCAAACCTGTACAGAATGGTAACACTTGACAATCTTTATTAACAGAAAAAAGACTAAGCGCTTTCATCCTATAGCTCCCAGGGCTTCATCAGAGTAACTGTTAAAAAATTCAAATGCAAGGTTAAGTAAACTTCTTAACACAGTCACATGATCAATGCAATAGAGAAGTTGATGAATACTTTTTTAAGACAGTACATCATAATGAGCAAAGTGTGTTCAATAGAAATCACCTTTAGATATACATATAGATGCATATTAATTCACTTATATCAAATTGTTTTAAAATGTTTGTGCTAATAAAATAAATATATTGTATAACTTAGTTAAAAATGCTGATTTAAAAAATGTTAGATAAAATTGCACTCTAAGAACTGTAATAATTTCAAAAAATTTCTGTTTTTTTTTTTTGTCATCAATAGAGTGTTTGATTATGGTAGGGGTGGAGACTTGAACCTATATCTTGAGAAACTAGAGTTTGAGTGGCAATTAAGAACTAATGCCACTGTTTATCCTGGCATAAATGACAATATCTCTTTAGCTCCAGTGTTAAAATTAAGGGCATTAGAGATCTGAAAATATGTAAGGTTTGTTTATTCTGGTTCCTTAAAAACAATAAATATATAAACTACAATGTAGGCATTATGTAGTGTAACCAGTGTGTAGTTTATATTTAACATTTTTATCTAACATTTTTTAAATGAGCATTTTTAACTGTTATACAATATATTTATTTTATTAGCACAAGCATTTTAAAAAAAAAATTGCTATAAGTGAATTAATATACATCAATATGTTTATCTAAAGGTGATTTCTATTGAACACAGCACTTTGCTCATTATGATGTACTGTCTTTTTAAAAAAGTATTCATTCACTTCTGTATTGCATTGATCATGCGACTGTGTTAAGAAGTTTACTTAAGCTTGCATTTGAATTTTAACAGTTACTCTGATGAAGCCCTGGGAGCTACAGGGTGAAAACGCTTAGTCTTTTTCTGTTAATAAAATTTGTCAAGTGTTACCATTCTGTACAGCTTTGCTGGCATTTTTTTATTTTTATTTTACTAGTTTTGTGTTTGAAACCCCTACCCATCAAGTTGTGGTACCATACTATTATGCGATTATTGCAGGTGGCACAGGACTACAAGTGTGATGTGTGTTACAAGGAACCTGTAAGGTAAATAATATCATGTGGCCTTATAGGGTATGGCAATGGTGGCTGTACTGGGTGTGAGAGTAGTCATAATAATGTTGCATACAAGTCTACACACTCACAACCAGTGCTATACACATCAATGCACACACACACAAACACACACACACACACACACACACACACACACACACACACACACACACACACACACACACACACACACTTGCCAGTACTGACATTTGCAGACCAACCTATCTTGCTATTCGTACCATACTATTCCATACTGTTGCACAGGGCTTACAGGGCTGAAGAGTGTCTACAGATACCACTATGCTTGATGTGAACAGCGGACCTCATACAGTAGACTTAGGAATGTGTAGTGTGCCTACCATGGCATAAAAATTAATCCATGCCCATCCAATGGATGTAGTTCACACACAAACACACACGATACTCTTCTCTCACACACCTATTTATTGTTACTACATTGTTACACATTTATTGCATGCACCAAGGAAGTTATGGGGTGACACTTGTCCAAAGGTACTTCTAAGATGAGGGACATCACCAGGCCTTGCAAATTATGACAATGGGTGATGTACTGGGTAAGAGAGGCCACGAAATACTGTAACCTACACACACACTTTTGTCAGGACTCATATTAGAACCCCTAGCTATGTGGTTATTGGTATTACAGTGCTATGCAGGTACCATACACATCATAAAGCTTAAATGGTTGTGGAGTGTCCCAAAGTAACTATATAGTGAATAACATCTACAGCACTTGTAAGGTATGACAATGGTAGTTGTACTGAGTGAGACAGGCCACCAACTACTTTCACCCACATATTTACACACTCACAAGCACTTTCAGATACACTAATGCACAGACACACATATTTGACAGTACTGAGATCCATAGATTCAAAGAGTCATAGATGTGTATATGGCAAATGGACATGGAGGCTTTACAAGGATAGCCCATGGGAATGCACTGGTATCATGCCACCTGGATGATACTCCCTAGTGTGTCTCCTGAGTATAGTTACTGGAGTGATCCCCAGGGTGGGTATTCTATTCCCCATCCAGTCCTGCTGATTTCTCTTAAAGAGGGCCAGTGATGTGCTTGACTTGACATGTATGTGACATCTATTCCGTAGGGTGACCAGTCAGTCTCTGGGTTGTGAACCTGTCCCTCCAGCATGTCCTGTTGATTGTGATGATGGGATTGAGGTATCTGGGGCATGTTGTGTGGGCAGATTGGTTTCCTCAGATGTAGCATTCCTGACAGGGTTGGGTCAGACATGGCTGTGTATGTCAGGCAGAGATCACACCTAAGTAGACAATATAAGACAGATATTCATTGCAGTTGTTGGAGTCTGTCCATATGGGGAAAGTGTGTAGTACCTAAGATCATCTTTGAGAGGAAAATTTGCAGCCTGCCCTGTTGTTGCTGGTGTCCAGTGGGGTGCATGGAAAATGGGCCAAAGTACACATTGATTGGCCTACTAAGGGGACCGTACAGGGAAACACTGCCCTTTTACTTCCCAGATTCAACACCCAGAGTCAGGAGAAGTGACACATGGAAGGACTTTCAGAAGACAGTGGCACTGTGGTGGTCACCATAGAGCTCACTGTCAACCTGTGTTCCCAGTTCTGTTCTACCAACATTAGTGTTCAGTGGACTACCATCAATGTATTACTTTATGGGAACCATGTTGTACCCAAAGGGCATGGTGGCACATCATCTGGCATTGAGCTTATGTCCAGGGTTCTGACAACAGTCATAGGTCTCAGAGAGGCCTTTGTGAAGGTTGTCAACTTCACATGGGGGGTGAGTAATAATAGCACCCACCTTGTAGTTATCTGCAAACATTGTCAGCCAGAGCACATTTATATTGCGCTGGTCCTCAGAGGTGTGGATCCCTAACATGAGGGAACCAAGGTCCACAAACTGTGGGACTCCACTGATGACTGTTTAGCAGTCTGACATGGAGTCCACTGCTTTCACACTGTGGGTTCTATCTGTGAGCTGGTTTGCAGGCCACCTACTGATGTAGGGGCGGCTGCCTACCTGAGTGTGTTTGTGTATGATTCCTGAGTGGGGAGCGATATCCAAGGATTAGATGGGCAGTATGTCTTGTTATTTATTCCATACTGTCACACAGTTATTGCACATGGCACAATGCTTATAAGAGTGTCTACAGGTCCCTCTACAGTGAATGACAGGTGTGGGCCATGTAATGTGAACACTGGGAAATGTACTTGGTGGGCAACAGCAAAAGTAGCAAAACATGCCCCCACCCCCCACAGACAGGATACTGTTCACACACCGACACCCACACTTGCCCAACCTAAAATTAGAACTCCTGCCTATTTATTTATTGCTACTACAGTATTACACATTTATCACATGTGCCACAGAGCTTATAGGGTGATGTTGTCCAAAGGTACTTCTAAGGTTAGGAACATCACCAGCCCTTGTAATGTATGGCAATGGGTGATGTACTGGATGAGAGAGGCCACAAAATACTTTATGCTACATATATACACACACATATTTGCCAGAAGTGGGATTAAAACTCCTACCTAACTAGTTATTTGTACTATAGTGTTACATGGTTATCGCATGTGCCACAGAGCTTATGGGGCTGAGGCCTGACGAAAGAGACTTCTAAGGTGACTGATATATGCAAGACTGCTAAAGTAGGGAAAGGGAAGTGCACTGGGTTTGAATGGACCCAAAATCTTTAATTTCTAAACAACCACACATACACTTTCACATTTACCAGGACTGAGATTTGAACTCCTACCTAACTAGTTAATTGTAGTATAGGTTACACAGTTATCACACACACACCACAGAGCTTATAGGACTCAGGCCTGATGAAAGGGACTTCTATGGAGATAGACATCTTCAGGACTGCTAAAGTAGGGCAATGGGAAGTTGCACTGGGTGGGGAAGGCCTGTTCATTCCTACATCCTACTGACATTTCTCTAAGTGTATGAGCATGCCCAGTGTGACTTTCTATAGAACATGTTGGGCTCCATTCAAGGGATTGTTGTACTCCAGTCCAGTTTATTTTGTGCTACAGCCATACCGCTCAACCTGTTGGTGAAAGATATCTGGAGATAGCCTATCAAAATGGGGAGACAATGGGCTATACACTGATTGTGACTATTTCTCTCAGTAATGTGTAGGTTGCTAGGGTTACAGGGCTTGTTTTAGCAGACATTTGACATATATGCCATTTGACACTGTCATGTATCATTTCAGTACCTCGTGACATACCTCTTCAGATCATCACAGTAATTTACCAGAGGAATACAGAATAGATGATGCACACACCAAAATTATGGGCCAAATGCTACACATTCTTGCACAATCCAGCCTGTTGAGAGTTTTGCCTATGAGCAATTGACTGCTGGAGCTGTGGAAACAGTCCAGCACATTGGTGATATATTACAATAGTGGAATCTCTGTACATTTCTGTTTTGGCCTGGTCTGATTTCCAGTCCACGGCTGGGTAATATAAGTCAGACAGGATCAAGGTGACAGGCAGACTCCGGATAGATTTGTAGCAGATAAGATATGTGTGGGGGGATGGTGTCCTGGTTCAGATATATTTGCCTATAGCTACCAGTACTTTGCATAGGGGGTTTCTCAAAGGTTGACTCCACTTGGAGGGTCTTGTGTGTGTCAGACTGTTTGTCCAGCCTGGAGGTGTGTGTGTGTCTCACATATATGTATGGTCCACCTCATTTTGCTTGGGTGGCCACATTTTGGAGTCAGGATGTTGCATAGGATGACTGATCAGGGAAGGGTGTGCTACTCCCCATGGCTGTGGGCCAGGGTTCTGTGGGTGCAGACATGTCACCATCGTCCAGGGTTATGACTGCCTGCAATGAGTGCATTCCCATGTTTAGACTCCTAGCCCTGCCTATCGATGGTACAGAGTATCACAGAATGTCTACATTCATCACTCATATATCTTGTTGGTTACTCAGACAAGTGTGGTTTTCATGGAAAAGTGTTTTGCAAGTCACTCAGGGTTGACGTCAGATATTACAGAAAGTTGACATTGCAGTTTCAGACTTCGTACCCATCAGACATTCCATGCTACTATAATCATTCCATCAACTTTATAACATTATTAGAGCAGTATTTCAAAGGCGTCCTTCTCTTTGGACCTTTTTCACCCCATTATTCATGACTTTGCCAAGATTGCTGGCTCTCTGACACTGGCATGTTTTCTCCTAACAGTTAGCAGCATGGTCTTTCTTTGCATTTTGTAGACTGTGTTATGTTGGTGTTATGGACCCCATGACATTCCCTAACATGGCACTGGGGGTGAGACATGGGCATTTGCCACAGGCCTGTAGACCAGGTGTGACAGATGCAGGCCATATGTAACAAGGCAGTGCATTCTAATGATCATATGTTCTCAGGCTGCCGGCAGTGGACAACCCTGGGATGGCACTAGTAAGTTGACTGTGGGTGCTACTGACAATTGCTTTCTGTTTATGTTGAGCCATCACTCTAGTTGATGGCTGGATGCTGCTTATGGCTAGCTAGGGACATGTTACTGCATTTCTATGGGACTATGGGGGGTGACACATCTGTACACAATACACATTTGCAGAGACTGTGCTGATATTTGCCTAACAATTTGGTCCCATTTAGCATAGTGGTGTGCCCTATCTTTGAGACTAAAGGTATAACAGTATCAACCACAGGTCAGATTGTTCTGGCATAAACATTTGTAGTTTCAGACTTGTTAACATCCAAAGCCATACTGCCACTGCCAGATCTGCTGTGATATCACTGTGTAAAAGTCTGTAGGTGGGGATTTCATGGATGTTGCCATGTGGGGGCCTTTGCCAGACATTTATGTATGGTTTTCTACAGCTGATCTGCTGGGTGAGGCTGGAGGTGGGAATGGGTCCCCCACTTTGACATCCATGCATGTGATCTATGACCCCCCCCCAGTTATTTGGCTCACCACATATACCACAGTGGTATTTGTCAACTAGGGTGGTACTGCATAGTGTGAGTAGGCCAGTACTGGGAATGTACTTCCTGCTGTTCCACAGAACTGTCAGTTGTCTGCAGCTATCCCAGTAAGCCACCCCATTCCCTTGCATGCTTGAATCAATACCATAGATATGCTATCAAAACATTCCACTCCATTTCTTTATTTTGTTAAGGAGACTGACTTACCTTGTGCCTGAGGCTGTTGTGAAGATGGTGCTTGAGAGCTGACTATGTCAGATGCATGCAGTACACTGCCTATACATGGTAAGGTATAGGTGGAGTGATGTTTGGCATCTATTTTACTGTGTGTGTGAGTCAGAGAGAGAGAGATCAGTCCCTTGGGCCCTACAGTGTCAGTGTTTGTGCTATGCTTTGCCTCTTTGCCAAGGACTGGGCACATCTCTGTCTGTCTACAGGGGCAGGCTCAGAATATTCCTCCTCCGAGTTCCTCTGTGCCTGTGGTGACCTTGGCAATGGTGGGGGGCTGTGTGGCCCTTCATCATTTTGTTCCTGCTGTAGCTGTTTCCACAGGATCATATTGTGTAGCATGGCACATACTATGAACATGT